>NC_048305.1:44868554-45038738 GCF_013100865.1 Trachemys scripta elegans | reverse complement strand
TGCAGGGAAGGATTTATTTTCCGCCACAGGCAAACAGCCCAGTAGGAACGGCCACCTCTGTCCCCTTAATTAAGTTCCCGTATTTCAACCAGGTTACCAGGAGTGATATCACTCTCCTGAGGATTACACAACAAGATAAAGAACGGATGTTGCTTGAATGCCAGCAAACACCGGGACCATACGCTGCCAGGCTTTGTCAGGCAATGATACCAGATTACTTGCTGCAAGCATGGCGTGGTCAAGTGTCCTACCATGGAGGAGGGAATAAAGATGCACTGCCCAGAAACCTTCTGGCAAGGCTTTCAGAGTACCTCCAGGAGAGCTTCATTGAGATGTCCCTGGAGGATTTCCGCTCCATCCCCAGACACGTTAACAGACTTTTCCAGTAGCTACAGACTTTTCCAGTAGCTGAACTGACCGCGAATGCAAAGTCAGGCAAAGTAATCATTAAAAACCGTTTGCTTTTAAAACAAGTTTTATATTTTAAAAGGTAAACTCACCTGAGGTCCCTTCCATGGGGTCAGAGTCTTGGGTACTGGCTTGGGAGGCTTGGGAGGGTACTTCAGTCGGGGTGATAAAAAGATCCTGGCTGTTGGGGAGAAGGGAGTGCTGTGTGCTCTCTGCAAGCTCATCCTCCTCCTCCTCTACCCCATCGGCAGAATCCTCAGGCGTCAAGACTATCCCCAACCCAGAATCCACGAACAAAGGTGGGGTAGTGGTGGCAGCCCCCCCTAGAATTGCATGCAGCTCGGCGTAGTAGCGGCATGTCCGCGGCTCTGACCCGGAGCGACCGTTTGCCTCCTTTGTTTTTTGATAGGCTTGTCTGAGCTCCTTGACCTTCACGCGGCACTGCTCAGAGTCCCTATTGTGGCCTCTCTCCATCATGCCCTTGGAAATTTTTTCAAAAGTTTTTGCATTTCGTCTTTTAGAACGAAGTTCTGCAAGCACTGAATCCTCTCCCCATACAGCGATCAGATCCAGTACCTCCCTCACGGTCCATGCTGGTGCTCTTTTTCGATTATCAGCCTGCATGGTTACCTGTGCTGATGAGGTATCTGTGGTCACCTGTGCTCTCCACGCTGGGCAAACAGGAAATGAAGTTCAAATGTTCGCGGGGCTTTTCCTGTCTACCTGGCCAGTGCATCCGAGTTCAGATTGCTGTCCAGAGCGGTCACAATGATGCACTGTGGGATAGCTCCCGGAGGCCAATACCATCGAATTGCGGCCACACTAACCCTAATTCGAATTGCTAAAATCGATTTTGGCGCTACTCCGCTCGTTGGGGTGGAGTACAGAAATCGATTTAAAGGGCCCTTTACATCGAATTAAATGGCGTCGTTGTGTGGACGGTTACAGGATTAATTCGAATTAAAGCTGATAAATCCGAATTAAAGTCGTAGTGTAGACCAGGCCTAAGAGTCCAGAGATCCAGGATCTTTCCTTGAATCCACTCTTATAGCATCTTCTCACAGAAAAGAAGCTGACAGTGGCACTACTCACGTGAGGAATGCACTTTGAGTCATTGACCTCTGGTCATCACACACTTGCTTTGAAATTAGCACTTTTCTGTTAAAGTCCTTCTTTAGCATTCAACAAGACTTCTTTGATGGGTTATTTAGTTACAGAGGTATACACAATGTAAATGTTTGCTATTACATTATAACAGGATACAGATAAGTGAAAACAATGCAAGTAAAATCTCATTAGTTTTCATGAAGTTTAAACAACAAGAACACTGTTATACATTTAACAATCACTTTGATCTATACTAACGCACAAGTGAATTGACCTAGGGCTTTGGCATGAGCTGGCACCTGGTCTTTAGTTAGTTTTTGAGTCTTTTGAGTTCCTTCTTGAGGCTCAGTTCCTGGCCTTCTGTTCTTTTCTGGTTCCTACCTACCTTCTTCCTCAAAGTCATCTTATCTCCCAGCTACCATGCCTATGCTGATGATACCCAACTGTGGCTTATATCAGACTCTACAGGGAAAAATAATAAAAAAAAGTTCACTGATGCCCCTCAAGCTTCATTTAAAAATTAAACTGGTTTTGAAGTCTAGGAATCAAAATGACTCCTTGCTCCTACTTCCTTCTGTCTTGGAGCAATAGAAAAAGCGTTAGGATTTCTTGCATCCCTGCAGCACTGTCCTTCTGAGCATCTCCTCAGAGCTTTCCAAATGTGGACGAATCAGCTGCCCCAACACACTGTGAGGCAAGTATATATTATTAGCCCTGTTTGACAGACAGGGTATCTCTGGCACAGAGTGGTTAGCTCACACTCCAAATGAGGCTTTGGCTGGCTCAGGTACAGAACCAGGGTCTCCTGACTACTGCTGTGGTGATTTAAGAACTGAGATTAGCCTGTCTCTCTCTCTTTAATTCCAAATGCATTTTTTCCTATTTGGGCCCAACGTTTTCTTACCAAAGGAGATGTTTACAGCTGCAGGGCACTGGCTTTAGGCCCTTCCTGCATTATTGCATGGTGCAGACAAATCTCCTGTATGTAGTTTACAAAGATTCAGGATTCTCATCATAAGTCTTATGGTGGCAAGCTCTTCCCTGCTCTTTTCTGCAAATTCTTAGTTGAAGCCCTGGACATGGACTCAGGAGACCTGGTTCAATCACAGCTGTGCCAAGGACTCCCTATGTGACTGAGGGTACATCTCTCAATCTCTCAGCCACCCTCCTGTATAAGGGCATAAGGGTACTCCCTTTCACCATTCTCTGGTGGGCCTGTCTGTTTGGATTGCAAGCTCTTCAGGGTTAAAACGGTCTCTCATTATGTGTTTTGTACAACACTCAGCACAATGAGGTGCTGATCTTGGTTGGGGTCTCTAGGCACTGCGGTAATGCAAATTAATATGATAGATGATGCTTACTTACATCCCTGATAATAACAACTTTTGGTTAATAAAAGCATTTGGCCAGCAGTGGGATCGGCTGCTGGGAAAACGTCCCTAGTAAGTTATAATGTACTAACAGCCCTAATAATATTTGTTGGTTCAGACATTAGCACCATGCTTGCTGCTTACTGACAACTTTATTGGAGGAGAGGTTGTACCTGCAGTCAATTTGCTGGCTCCCTAGCTGCATGGCTGAGCACTTCTCTGGCGAGGCGTGGCTTCCCAACATGTAGACTTGTCTCTTGCCGATAAAGATGTGGTTCTGGAGGCCCTACGTGAGCCCGGCGCTAAGAGAGTGCAAGTAGCAGAGAAGTTTGGGGTTGCGCAGTGTCTGTCGTTTTCGGCATTCTTAAGAACAGCAGCTTGAGATCAGCCCAATCCATGGCTGCACTTGTGAGTGTGAGGGAGGGCAAGGAGGTGGATGTTGAACTCCTGTAGCTCTGATTTCAGCACAAGCTTTGCCAAGGTGCTTACAGCTCTCAGGACTATCAGCTGGCTGCAGAGCAGTGGAAGGAGTCAGTTCTTCAGATGGCTGGCTCAGTGGGTGGAGAGGCCAATGCAGCGTGGATCGGCATAAGGAGCGTAGCAAGAAACAAGACGCCTGTCCTTCTGGCAGCTGCTGTGTGGACAGCAGATGCCTTGTCCTGCATTCTGCTGAGTTCCAGCCACGTGACATCTTCAGTGCTGACAAAACTGCTCTCTGCTCCTGGGCCTGTCTGGCCAAAGGCCTGGGGTGCTGACGGAAGTGTGTGTGTGTGTGGTAGCTATGGACTGCATGTGCAAACACGGATGGGACAGAGAAACAGCCTGACCGCTGTGAAGCTTGCTGTAGTGCACTTGTCACAGGCTGGTTGGCCCTTTGAAGCAAACCTTGCCCATGACTGGGCTGGTTCCCCCAGATGGTTGTGATGATGGAGGCAATAGGGAAACCCTGCAAAGAAGTTGGGGGTGCAGCATGAATAGCCCAAGGGGACAGAAGCAGGGTTTGTTTTGGGATGTTTAGTTTTGATTGTTTAATTGGATTTTTGTAACCCCAGGAGGGGACTGGACTGAGCAGTGACTTGGCTGGAGGGCAAGGCCACATAAAATGACAGACTGCTGTGGCATCAGAAAGACTACAGGGGGTGCTAGACTGAGTGACCCCCTGCAATACCCCACCCAGCCATGTGGAGGCGCTCTGGAGGCTCGATTACAGCATTAGCTACAAAACTGACAAGTGTAACTCTTTCATTTTCTGTTTTCTGTTCTTTTGTAAATTTGTACCAAAGAAAACTTTACTAAACAGTTGCTGAATGTCTGCAACTACAGCATACCATTATTCTGCACCAATCCATGCACCCGTTCGCTTGAAAATGGGCCTTTCCCTTATTGGCAACTGTCAGATAATGGCAACTTTTAGCCATGAACCAAAGACTTGCTAATATTAATACTACAGTGATTTTCAACCTGTGGTCCTGCAGACCCCTGGGCTCCGCGGACTATGTCTAAAGCAGCAGTGGGCAAACTTTTTGGTTTGAGGGCCACATCAGGGTTCCAAAACTGTATGGAGGGCCGGGTGTAGTGTATTAAATTTTTCCCCATAGGAATGTACTACTTACGGAGTACTACTTACAGCTGCCAGGCCTGGTGCCCTGAGCAGCATGGTAATGGGGGAGTTGCAGGGGGGTTGGATAAGGGGCAAGGGGTCCTGGGGGGCAGTCAGGGGACAGAGAACAGGGACGGTTGGATAGGCATGGGAGTCCCGGGGGGGCTGTTAGGGGGCAGGGGTGTAGATTGGGGTCAGGGCAGTCAGGGGATGGGGGGGGTTTGGATAGATGGTGGGGTCCTGGGGGGGGGGCGGTTGGCCCCGGGGGGGGGCGGCCGGGGGGGAGGGGGGGGGGGGGGGGGTTGGGTGGGTCGGGCATTCTGAGGGGGGCAGTCGGGGGGGGGGAAATGGGAGGGGTGGATAGGGGCCAGGAGCCAGGTTGTTTGGGGAGGCACAGCCTTCCCTACCCGGGGTGTAGTGTATTAAATTGCTCCCCATAGGAATGTGCTACTGATGGTGTATTTGTATTACTTACGGGAGCTCAAGGGCCGGGCAGGACGTGGGCTGTAGTTTGCCCACCTCTGGTCTAAAGGGGTCCGTGAAAGATGACTATGAAAATAAAGCTTCAGATCCCAGAAAAGGCATTCTGTTTTTCTGAGCGATCAAAAGTATGTGAATCCTCCTACCTACAGGTCAAAATCTTGTAGTGTCATTACCATAGAAGCCAATGGTTTAGTGTTCTTTCTCACGCTGTGTCACGTGCAACATTTAACAGTTGAATTCTGTTCAGTTAGTTTTCAGCCTAAGACTTAGTCTGAACAGAATTTAACGATATATACAGACAGGAGATTTCCAAAGGGGTCTGCACCTCCATTCAAAATTTCCAAAGGGGTCTGCAAGTGAAAAAAGATTGAAAGCCACCATAATAATAATGTCAAGTATCGGGGGTAGCTGTGTTAGTCTGGATCTGTAAAAAGCTACAAAGAGTCCTGTGGCACCTTGTAGATCAGGAGTCGGCAACCTTTCAGAAGTGGTGTGCCGAGTCTTCATTTATTCACTTTAACTTAAGGTTTTGTATGCCGGTAATACATGTTAACGTTTTTTTAGAAGGTGTCTCTCTCTAAGTCTATATTATATAACTAAACTATTGTTGTATGTAAAGTAAACAAGGTTTTCAAAATGTTTAAGAAGCTTCATTTAAAATTAAATTAAAATGCTGATCTTATGCCACCAGCCTGCTCAGCCTGCTGGGTGAGTGGGGGGGTTCAGGGCAGAGGGCTGGGTGTTGGGGGCGGAGGAGGAACTCAAGGTCAGGGCAGAGGACTGGGGTGTGTGGAGGTGCAGGGCACAAGGCTGGGTGTGGGGGGGGGATTTAGGGCAGAAGGCTGTGGTGCTCGACTTGTGGGGGTGCTCCCAGCCCCCTGCCCTGAGCGGCTCCTGGCAGGGGGCTGGGAGGGATATGCCCTCTTCCACCCCCTTCCCCAAGGCCCATCCCTACCTTTCTCTGCCTGCTCTACGGAGCAGTGAGCACTCTGAGCTTGGCTCTGCTCCTCTGGGAGGAGGAGGGGCTGGAATGCACCACCCTGGGAGAAGAAGCGGGAGAGGGGGGAAGCTTGGCTGCCGCAGGGGAGAGCGGTGTGTGGGGGGTCCCGGTCCCCCATCCCACTCAATTCCCCCGCCCACTGCTCTCCCCTGTGGGGGCAGGAGGCAGAAGCTTGGTCCTGTGGCAGCCAAGCTTCCCCCCTCCCCTGCTTCTTCCCCCAGCCTGGCGCTTTCTGGCCCCTCCTCCTCCTCCTCCTCTCACCGGGCAGGCAGCGTGCCACTCAAAATCGGCTCGCATGCCGTAGGTTGCCGACCCCTGTTATAGACTAACAGCTGTATCGGACTATAAGCTTTTGCTGCTACTCTGAAACCAGTGGATGAATACTCACTTCGTTGTAATAATAGTGGTGATTGCGGATACATACCAGTTGCAGTTCTAACCTGAGACCATTAGATGGCAGCATAAGCCACAGTATAAAGTGAAATGCAACTGAGGTTGGCAGGTGCCCTAGGCAGGTTAAATAAACCACAAGAGAGTGGTTACTACACATGGAGTTATTGGCTTTAAAACATTCTGCAGCTTGAGAACTGGCAACTAATTTACAAATAATCTTTTTGTGTGGGGGAGGAAGGAGGGGAGGGATTGATGCAACAGGCCTGGAGAAGGGAATGGAAGAGATACAGGAGGACTATGATGAGACGATAGAGCAAGGCAGTGAGCAAGAAATAGATTCCAGAGGAAAGAGACAATGCAGGGCAATGTGATGGGGTGCAGAGGGGACAGGCAAGTAGAAGCAATTAGGAGACACGCTAAGGCCAGCTCTAGTCTGATCTTTGTTCACCTTTAGCTATTCCCTTGCAGGGGGGAAGGGCCCCAGCCATTTGTTGCCAGGATACAAAGTGTCGGCCGTTTATGCTCACTGGAGACTCAAGAAATGATTAGGGGAAACTCAGGCACCCACACAGTATTCAGAGGAAGCATTAAGAACAGTCCCACTTTGTCACACTAGTGCATCTCCTTTGTTCCTCCACCACTTGTTCTAGTCTAGACTGACCCTTACTAGTTTATTCTAAGCAGGATGAAATTCAATAAGGACAAATGTAAAGTATTCCATTTAGGAAGGGACAATCAGTTGCACATATACAAAATGGGAAATGACTGCCTAGGAAGGAGTACTGTGGAAAGGGATCTGGGGGTCATAGTGGATCACAAGCTAAACATGAGTCAACAGTGTAGCGCTGTTGCAAAAAAAGCGAACATCATTCTGGGATGTATTAGCAGAAGTGTTGTAAGCAAGACAAGAGAAGTAATTCTTCCACTCTACTGCACGCTGATTAGGCCTCAACTGGAGTATTGTGTCCAGTTCTGGGCACCACATTTCAGGGAAGATGTGCACAAATTGGAGAGAGTCCAGAGAAGAGCGACAAAAATGATTAAAGGTCTAGAAAACATGACCTACGAGGGAAGATTGAAAAAACTGGGTTTGTTTAATCTGGAAAAGAGAAGACTGAGGGCAGGTCTCCACTACAGGGGGGGGTCGATTTAAGATACGCAAATTCAGCTACACTATTTGCGTACCTGAATTCGACGTATCGCAGCCGACTTACCCCGCTGTAGGGACTGCGGCAAAATTGACCTCTGCGGCTTCCCGTCGACGGTGCTTACTCCCACCTCCACTGGTGGAGTAAGAGCGTCGATTCGGGGATCGATTGTCGCGTCCCATTGGGACGCGATAAATCAATCCCCGAGAGGTCGATTTCTACCCGCCGATTCAGGCGGGCAGTGTAGACCTAGCCTGAGAGGGGACATAACAGTTTTCAATGACACAAAAGGTTGTTACAAAGAGGTGGGAGAAAAATTGTTCTCCTTAACCTTTGAGGATAGGACAATTGCAGCAAGGGCAGTTTAGGCTGGACATTAGGAAAAACTTCCCAGCTGTCAGGGTAGTTAAGCACTGAAATAAATTGCATAGGGAGGTTGTGGAATCTCCATCATTGGAGATTTTTAAGAGCAGGTTGGACAAACACCTGTCAGGGATGGTCTAGATAATATTTCGTTCTGCCTCCAGTGCAGGGGACTGGACTAGGTGACCTCTCGAGGTCCCTTCCAGTTCTATGATTCTATGATTTGATTGTCATGAAGTAACTATTGTTTGACCCCCGCTCAATTGTCAGACCTCCCCCATAATTTAAAGCAATAAAAATAGAAAAAAAAGATTAAAAAATAAACATTTATATTATCCATTGAAATTATAAAAACAAAAAGTCTAATTCTGCCAGGCCAAACTATGTTTTATTTTTATTATTTTTTATTTATTTATTATCTGTATTTTTGCAATGCCTTGGAGTCCTGGTCATGGACCCCACTGCAGTAGGCATTGTACAGGCACAGAACAAAAAGACGGTTCTTGCCCCCAAAGAGCTAATGTACCCTTGGTGCAGGTGATTTGCCCTAGCCTAGAAATTAACTTGGAAATAGCAGTGTCTTCCTGAACTTTTGTGTACCTAAAGAACTCTCCATTCTTGTCCTTTCTGTTCACTTGTGTACAGTGGGTTTACGCTATCTGCCCCACTGAATGTCTGCGTTTTATATGGACACAGCAGGTGCTGGCTGGAACATGCTTAAATCAACCCAAATCCGCTAGAGGGCAGTGCAGGACTAAGAATGAAAGCAGGTTGCTTTATAACTGGCTGTGAGTTTAGTGGAGCAGCCTAAAGAAATAGAGATGTGCTTGTGAATCAGCACTGGTAGCTACCTAGTGACTGTCCCAGTAGGGCCCCGTTGAGAGCACAGGTGACAGAGGCAATGCAAAGGGGAGGGTGCTTTCCTGGCTTTGCATGGCAGTCCTGCTTTAACAGCAGGGTGGGAGGAGTGAATTGCTGGAAAGGCCCCTTGTCCCAGTCGGTCTGTCCCCTTCCAGCTGACCTTCTGCAACTCAGTCTCCTGCTTTCACCTCTGTCGCCTTCAGCTTCCACTCCCTCCCTCTTCTGCTCTCGTACCAACCCTGCCAATTTAGAAACTAATAATAATTTAGTGTCATTAATAACATGTAGCACTTCTGTATCGCCTCTCATCTGAGAAGCTTAAGGCGGTATACAGACATGAATGTGTAACACCTCACTACAACCCTCCGAGGCAAGGTTCAGTATTAGCCCACTTTTACAAGTGGGGAAATGGAGGCACAGAGCAGTGATGCCTCTGGCCCAAGGCCCATGGTGAAACCAGGAATTGAGCCCAAGAGCCCTGAAGCCTTTTCCTGGAATCCCTCCCTGAGAGAGGGAGTTCCACATTCCCCCCAAGTCAGCATGGTTTAGCACTGGGCCTCCTCTCTTGGAAGCGAGCGCGCCCCATCGGCTGCAATTCTGGACTCCATTATGCAAGACCAGGCTGAAAGCGGAACAGAGGGTGAGCGGACCCGGAAGTGAAATGCATGATCCTGTCACACAGTGTTTAGAGAACAAAAGGGAGACCTGAAAGCTGGGAATTGACTGTATCTAGGTGATACCCATACCTGGGAGGAAGCTGCTGTACTATGTGGCAGTCAAAGATGTGTGACTTGTGCTGAAACAAGGAGCACTGGCATGCTGCTCCCTTAACCACTGGTGTGTTCAATTTGCTGGGTGACAGCAGGGGTGCCCAGGGCACAAAGGAGCAACAGAGGAGGCACAGCCACTGAAAAATAGGGGATGGCTGAATGCCAAGCCAGCCCATCATCTGTGCGTTGTAATAAGGATTGCAAGGTTCTTCTACTCTACAACTCTGTTTGAGTCAAGGGGCCGAGATAGCACATGATTAAAGAGTTGTGGTGTAGATGGGACCTAGCTGGGTCCCTGTAACCTGGCTGGCCAATCCAGGGATTTGTGGGGACCTGGTCACATTGTGTGTTTTATCCATATTGTAACCAGTTCCCCTGACTGGGTTATAGGTGTAGGTGGGCCTAGGTAAAGCTGCCAGGGGGAGATGTAACATGTTCAGAAAGTGTGCTCAATGGGAACAGCGATAGGGCTAGCTGCTCCACTGTCCTCTTCCTGGTCTCTCCAAGAGCACCACAGTCAGGTCTTGGGTCTCTTGCCCTTGCATGTCTCAGGGTAGAATTATGCGATTCTTCCACTCTTAGGCCTGGCTATAGTACCCCATGTATGCCATGGCTTATCTCCAGGCAGGCCTGACTGGGTTTCTAGTACCTGCCTTTCCTCCACTTGGGAACCTGAGATCAGTGATAATGACCAGCAGCCTTTTAAAAACAAAGCAAATGGAATAAAGCATTAGAGAAAGGAGGACTTCACAACAACCGCCTACATCTGATCTCATGCTGCGCTACAAGCTAATGTAGATGGGCTTTCCTCTGACGTTACAAGCACAGAACCAGTTTGCAGTCTTTCAGGAAGCCAGGAGCTCTAGGAACTCAGCCTGCTTTCAGTTTGTCTCCCAGAAGCCATCTCTCCATGTCTTTTCCCACTGTGCTCCAGGAAGCTGGGTAATCTGAGAGCCCACACCCTCTCCGTGGGTGTCTCGGTCCATTGACCAAATTGCTCAATGCTCTTTGTGACAGGGCCAAGGTATGGAGTCTGACTTGTGCCTCAGACTGTTGTTTCCCAGCCAGCCTGTCTAGAAGACTGTCTGATGAGAGGTTTCAGAGTAGCAGCCGTGTTAGTCTGTATCCGCAAAAAGAACAGGAGTACTTGTGGCACCTTAGAGACTAACAAATTTATTAGAGCCATAAGCTTTCGTGGACTACAGCCCACTTCTTTGGATGCATACAGAGGAAGGAGGGGGGATGGTTAATTTCTCCTTGTTTTAAGATCCAAGGGGTTTGGATCTGTATTCACCAGGGAATTGGTGAAGGTTTTTCAAGGCTTCCCAGGGAGGGAATCCATTGAAATGGTGGCAGCGGAACCAGAGCTAAGCTGGTAGTTAAGCTTAGAAGTTTTCATGCAGCCCCTACATTTGTACCCTAAAGTTCAAAGTGGGGATGTTGCTCTATAGCTTGGCAATTAGATGCCTCACAGTGGCTTGTAATCTCTGGTCATGTGACTGTATCTGTCTGTGGGATTGGGGTAGGGTTACCATACGTCCAGATTTTCCTGGACATGTCCGGCTTTTTGATCCTCAAATCCCCATCCGGGAGGAATTTCCAAAAAGCAGAACATGTCTGGGAAAATAGGGAGGCATGGTAAGGGGATCGCCTCCTCCCCGGGCTCCAACTTTCTGGGGCCAGGTGGTGGCTGTTGGTTCTCACCACCTGGGCAGCCAGACTCAGGAGCAGCTGCTGCTGCAGCTCCCACTGCCGCGGGGGGAAGTGGCCAAGTATGTGGCGCTAGGTGGCTGCGGCTCTGGCGCCCAGGGCGTGAACCCCTGAGCCCGGGCCTGCTCCGGGGACCCAGCTGGTGCAATCCTGCGGGCGGCCCCGGAGTGGGGGCAGCAGGCCCCAGCCCCCCCATCCTGCTCAGGTCCCGCAGGGGAATGAACAGGGCTGCCGAATGTTGATGCCTCCGCCCCAGGGCTGCCCGCGGAATTGCACCAGCTGGGCAGCCAGCCCAGACACGACTGGCCAGGGGCTGGGCGCAGCATGCGTGCTGCCGGGTCCCCACAGCAGGCCCGGGCTTGGAGGGCTCAGGCCCAGGCGCCAGAGCTGCAGCCGCCGAGCGCCACATGCTTGGCTGCTTCCTCCCCCCGCAACAGTGGGAGCTGCAGCAGCGGCTACGTGAATAGCATAGCTGAAGTTGCGTATTTTAGGTCGACTTACCTGGCTGTGAGGACAGCGGCGAGTCGACCGCTGCCGTCGACTCCGCTTCCGCCTCTTGATGCGGTGGATTTCCGGAGTCGACGGCAGAGCCATCGGGGATCAATTTTATTGTGTCTTCACTAGACGCGATAAGTCGATCCCCAATAGATCTATTGCTACCTGCCGATCCGGCGGGTAGTGAAGACGTGCCCTGAGTCCAAGAGAGGCCTAATCAAGCCTGGAGAGGGGGGTGATGAATTACATGAGGAGGATAAAAGCCTTATGACCATGCTCACAGTCCGGAAGAACTACTGGGGGGACAAATGAGCAGCGTAAGGTGCTGGTGGTCAGGGCTCCCTTCTGAGGGGGACAGAGGCATCCATCTGCCAACCTGGCCTGGTGTCCCAGGAGGTGTGCTGCCTGCCTGGAGCCCACCTCTGAGACATTACAGAAGGTTGCCCAGGCTCAGCTGTCCCTCTGACCACCCTCCTGTGCTGCTCATCCACATGGGCACCAAGGATAACGGCAGGTGTGACCCAGAGCAAATCAGCAGTGACTACAGGGCTCTGGGATCGAGGGGGAAGGACTCGGGGGTGAAGGTTGTGTTCTCATCCATCCTCCCAGTGGAGGGTAAGGGCCCTGGCAGGGCCAGGTGCATCCTGGAGATGAATGCATGGCTGCACAGATGGTGTTGACGGGAAGGCTTGGACCATGGGATGCTGTTCTGGGAAGGAGGGCTGCTGGGGATAGATGGGGGCCCACCTGACCAAGAAAGGGAAGAGCATCTTCTCCTAGGGCCTGTGTTCTACAGGAGGCCAGGCCAGATGATTAGAACGCTGCCTTCTGGCCTTGGACTCTTGGAATCATCATGAATGGATGTGCCAGCCTAGTGAGGAGGGCTTTAAACTGGGTTCAAAGGAGACAGAGGACAAATCCCACAGGTAAGCATAAGAAAAAGGCAACCTTAACAGAGAGCTAGATGCTGTGGGGGACTTGAAAACTTACCAAAGGGTCATACGAGCAACAAGAGGGAAATCAGTGGGGGAATCAGCTCAACATCTTAGATGTTTCTACACAAATGCAAGGACTCATAGACTGTAAGGTCAGAAGGGACCATCATGGTCATCTAGTCTGACCTCCTGCACATTGCAGGCCACAGAACTTCACCCACCCCCTCCTATAAGAGACCCCTAACCTCTGGTTGAGTTACTGAAGTCCTCAAACCATGGTTTAAAGACTTCAAGTGACAGAGAATCCAACATTTACACTACTTTAAACCTGCAAGTGACCCATGCCCATGCTGCAGAGGAGAGTGGAAAAGGAGTATGGGGAACAAACAGGAAGAACTGGATACATGTGAGCATTGTAGTCGTCTCACTCATGGTGGGGATTGGCAGAGGGAGTTCAAAATCACAAGAGACCAAAAAACCATCATCTAATGTTTCTTTGGGAGGCCAATCTCATGATTTTTTTTCAGCCTGACCTTTGATTTTTTTGAACAGTCAGTGTTGGTGATACTGTGTGTGCCCTGCAATCTCTCAGGGCTGCACCTCCAGACTAAGCAGAGTCGGGGGGCATGCTGAAAGTCAGCTGTGGTCAATAGTAAATGGATTTAAACACTGGTACTCCAGCATCTCCCAACCTTGGACACAGGTCCTGTGCAGGGCCCCAGACTAGCTCGGGGCAGAGGTCAAAGGGTGAGGAAAGCCACAGGAGCAGGGTTACTCTTTGAACGCTTTCCTCCCTACTCCCCTTATGGTGGGAACAGCTCACGTATACAGGGCTGCAGGCTCAGGCAGCAGCCTGCCAACCCAAGCTCCTCTGTTCTGCTCCCATGCAAACCAGCCTGCCTTGTTCCCAATCACTTGTACCTGTCTAGTGAATGGGCAGGGGGATCAGAACTGCCAGAGAAAAGGAGGAGGAGAGGATGGTCAACCAAGAGCATGAGAAAAAGCAAAGAAAAAAAAGGAAAGAAAAAAAAACAGAAAAGGAGAAAATGGGAAGGAAGAAAGAGGGTTGGTTTCTTTTGTTGTCCCCCCATTGCATTCTCTGTGGAAACCCAAGTGCTGGGAATGCACTCCAGGGCATGTCTCCTCAAACCATGATTGCCTTCTCAGCACATAGCTGTGATAGCCACTGGATGGAGATGACAACGACAAGGAAGTATATACCTTACATTGTTTCAGTATTATGGATGGGACAAAACAATACCCATGGGCTGAGCCCTCTCAAACTTTAGCTATATTCAAGTGTGTATCTATCTCAGAACTTCAGAGGTGTTGGAGCAAATTACATCCTTGGGAAGTGACCGTTCAGAGCCACAGGCAGGTCTGAAGGTTTTTACAGTACCACTGGAACAGGATGAATCAAAGCCTCCGATCCCAGCACCCTGAACCTCGCTGACATTCAGATCTACTCAACATAAACCTGAGACCCGTCCCTGTCTGGAATGAAGTTAGTGTTCAAAGATCACTTGGTGGTGACTGGCTTTCCAATGGTATTTGGGGGAGGTTGGTTTTAATTCCAGTTTTAATCCCCGATCAAGGAGACATGTGTGGGACTTTCTGATGATGAACAGGAACTAGAGGAAAGAAAATCTGCAACTGAACATTCTGTTCATTTTATTACCAAGGTCTTGACCCCACTGCTCATTGTAGAGCCTGAATCCTCCTTTCTGGACCAACAAGGGTTTTGATTGGCCCACGATTCCCCCCTTTCTCCCTATGTTTTGAGTTGTGTTTGGGGACTAGCAAGCTCAGAGCAGCAGCCTTATCCCTGCTTACGAAGTGGCTGGCTTGCTCTGATGTGGTTTTGTGGTTACACGTAACATTGCTCATGTGGCCCTCCTGCACTTTTGCTTTTCTGACTCACTAGTGAGCGCGTTCTCAAGTGTAAGTGTGAACCTCTCTCAGGAGACTTGTGTAAACAGACAGGAGAGAAACTCCAAGGTGCAGCTGCTTCTCAGTGTTCCTGGGACTTCTTGCACTTGCATGTGTACCTACCTCTTGAAGGCCTTGAACCTTCAAGCCCTTTTCCACTGTGCAACAGGAAGTACAAGCTTATTGTGCGTCCAGTGACACAACTGCATGGCCAAGTGCGGGTAACATAAAGTACTAGGCATAGACCTCTGTGCTGAGTAACTGGGAGACTCAGAATACTTGCACATCTTACTCCCAGGCGCAGGTTCAGGGTGGAGAATGGGCAGAGCTGAGGATCTCCTCAGCATGCCAATGAGGTCTGTGCACCCTCTTTGACCTTCCTTGTGCTGCAAGGTAGGAGTAATCTGACCACACTGCTCCCTTTAATGCAGGGATAGTGTCCTCCTCACACCTGATCTAAGGTGCTTATATAGTTCCCATTACCATGGCATTTGAGCAACTCTCACTCTTTCAATGCGTTGATCCTCACAGTGGTAGTGCCATTAACTCCATTGCACAGATGGGAACTGAGGTATAGAGAAGCTAAGTGACTTGCCCATGGTCACACAGGGAGTCTGTAGCAGAGCAGGGATTTGAACCCAGGTTTTCCAAGTCATAGGCAAGTGCCCTAATCACTGGCTCATCCTTTCGCTTGCTCTAGCAGCTTCATCACACTTTGTGTTGCATTTGTATCTGCAACATTCTGGACCTGTGCTGGACAGGACCAAGCTCTACATATGGGAAACCATTCAGGGATGCTTATCCAGTGTCACCAGTTAGAGGGATGTGTTAGCTGTTAGAAATGAACCCAGTAAGTCAGTGTCTCTGGAAATGGGTTGGTGGTCTCAGTCCAGTTCCTCCTGGACAGGTATCCTCAAAAATCACAGCCATAGCTGGCTCCTGTTTTGACTGTCTCAGCAGAAAGGCCAAGGAGAGAGTGAGGCAAGAAGAACGTCCCACCCTTCCAGGCCTAATGGTAGTCCTTCCTGATCCAGGTGAGGCACATTGCTATGGCATGGGCTTCAAGGAAGTGGGCCCTGCCACTGCCTGTGCTGTACCTGGTGTGTGATAAAGAGAAGATGTTGGCTTCCAATCCCTGGAAAGCGGAATACTGGATCCAAGCATCCCAGGACACAGGGGAACTTCAGATGTGGGTCCCAGCTTGTCCATGGTGCGTGAGGCAAGTGAAGAATGCCCCATTGCATTATGCTGCACTGAAGAGAGCCTGGAGAAGGCAGGGCCTTTCAGCATATTTCTCCTGGGAAGTCCTGTCTGACCACAGCTCAGTGCCAGGTTTACTTTTATTTCCTGCTCCAGAGAGGAAGCAGGCAGGTGGGATTTTTGGTCTAGGGGCCAGAACGGGCTCCTGCCTTTCTACATCAGAAGTGTTCTGGGGGGGCAGGTAGGCTAAGTAATGCCGAACGAACACATGGAGAGACAGAACCGGAGTCATAAGAACATAAGAACGGCCGTAGCAGGTCAGACCAAAGGTCCATCTAGCCCAGTATCCTGTCTACCAACAGTGGCCAATGCCAGGTGCCCCAGAGGGAGTGGACCAACAGGTAATGATCAAGTGATCTCTCTCCTGCCATCCATCTCCATCCTCTGAAAAACAGAGGCTAGGGACACCATTCCTTACCCATCCTGGCTAATAGCCATTAATGGACTTAACCACCATGAATTTATCCAGTTCTCTTTTAAACACTGTTATAGTCCTAGCCTTCACAACCTCCTCAGGTAAGGAGTTCCACAAGTTGACTGTGCGCTGTGTGAAGAAGAACTTCCTTGTATTTGTTTTAAACCTGCTGCCTATTAACTTCATTTGGTGACCCCTAGTTCTTGTATTATGGGAATAAGTAAATAACTTTTCCTTATCCACTTTCTCCACATCACTCATGATTTTATATACCTCTATCATATCCCCCCTTAGTCTCCTCTTTTCCAAGCTGAAGAGTCCTAGCCTCTTTAATCTCTCCTCATATGGGACCCGTTCCAAACCTCTCATCATTTAGTTGCCCTTTTCTGAACCTTTTCTAGTGCCAGTATATCTCTTTTTAGATGAGGAGAGCACATCTGTACGCAGTATTCAAGCTGTGGGCGTACCATTGATTTATATAAGGGCAATAATATATTCTCAGTCTTATTCTCTATCCCCTTTTTAATAATCCCTAACATCCTGTTTGCTTTTTTGACCGCCTCTGCGCACTGCGCGGACATCTTCAGAGAACTATCCACGATGACTCCAAGATCTTTTTCCTGACTTGTTGTAGCTAAATTTGCCCCCATCATATTTGTATGTATAGTTGGGGTTATTTTTTCCAATGTGCTTTACTTTACATTTATCCACATTAAATTTCATTTGCCATTTTGTTGCCCAATCACTTAGTTTTGTGAGATCTTTTTGAAGTTCTTCATAGTCTGCTTTGGTCTTAACTATCTTGAGCAGTTTAGTATCATCAGCAAACTTTGCCACCTCACTGTTTACCCCTTTCTCCAGATCATTTATAAATAAGTTGAATAGGATTGGTCCGAGGACTGACCCTGGGGGAACACCACTACTTACCCCTCTCCATTCTGAGAATTTACCATTAATTCCTACCCTTTGTTCCTGGTCTTTTAACCAGTTCTCAATCCATGAAAGGACCTTCCCTTTTATCCCATGACAACTTACTTTACTTAAGAGCCTTTGGTGAGGGACCTTGTCAAAGGCTTTCTGGAAATCTAAGTACATTATGTCCACTGGATTCCCCTTGTCCACATGTTTGTTGACCCCTTCAAAGAACTCTAATAGATTAGTAAGACACGATTTCCCTTTACAGAAACCATGTTGACTATTGCTCAACAGTTTGTTTTTCTATGTGTCTGACAATTTTATTCTTAACTATTGTTTCATCTAATTTGCCCGGTACCGACGTTAAACTTACCGGTCTGTAATTGCCGGGATCACCTCTAGAGCCCTTTTTAAATATTGGCGTTACATTAGCTAACTTCCAGTCATTGGGTACAGAAGCCGATTTAAAGGACAGGTTACAAACCTTAGTTAATAGTTCTGCAATTTCACATTTGAGTTCTTTCAGAACTCTTGGGTGAATGCTATCTGGTCCCGGTGACTTGTTAATGTTAAGTTTATCAATTAATTCCAAAACCTCATCTAGTGACACTTCAATCTGTGACAGTTCCTCAGATTTGTCACCTCCAAAAGCCGGCTCAGGTTTGGGAATCTCCCTAACATCCTCAGCCGTGAAGACTGAAGCAAAGAATCCATTTAGTTTTTCCGCAATGACTGTATCGTCTTTAAGCGCTCCTTTTGTATCTCGATCGTCCAGAGGCCCCACTGGTTGTTTAGCAGGCTTCCTGCTTCTGATATACTTAAAAAACATTTTGTTATTACCTTTGGAGTTTTTGGCTAGCCGTTCTTCAAACTCCTCTTTGGCTTTTTTTATTACATTCTTGCACTTAATTTGGCAGCGTTTATGCTCCTTTCTATTTGCCTCACTAGGATTTGACTTCCACTTTTTAAAGGAAGTCTTTTTATCTCTCACTTCTTCCTCTGTGAAGAGGAAGGTAAAACAGCCAGCCAGAGCCGAGGAAAGCTCTGTGTGGGGGATGAAAAGAACAGGGAGAGCTTGAATGAGCAGGAGCAAGTTTCTTTAAGCAGGACTTGCTGCTGGGGTTCAGCAAAGCCCTCCAGAGATACCAGTCAGCCCCCTCAGCTGCAGTTAGCTGGAAGCAACTGGAAGTCTGACATCAGCGCATCAGGAGAAATGCACCATGGAGCAGCAGTGTCTCTTCTAACCAAGCAGGAGGACTGAATTGCCAAGCGGAGACCTGACCCAAAACCTGGCACTGCTGATGAACTAAGCTGAGGTTTCTTTGGGCAATAAGTTATCTACAGACAGGAACTTGTGTGTGGTGGGCTCCTACCAGCATGTTTACTGAAACTTTCTGGTTGGGCGAATGTAACCATGGTGTATGTCTCTATCTATCTGTCCCTGTGTGAATATACCTTCACCTATTTGGCTAAGTTCTGGTGGGCTTAATACTGTAAACTAGCAAAATACTAGTAAAACCACATTAAGCACTCAGCAATGTCTGACCCCATTAACGTATTAATCAGCAGAGCAGACACCCCCCTCCCACACAGAACCGTCTCCTAGCCAGGAAAACCAATAAGCTTGCCCTATCAATAATTGTGTAGCACAGGATTCTTCACCAGGAGTGGGAGGGTTATAGGAAAGCAAGTGCCCAAGATGAGAACATAACAGGAACTTGGCTGGGGGAAGCTGAGAAGTTGCCCAGAGCACGGCACAGACAGAAGGAATCGTGAACTCGAAGTTGAGAAATAGAAACTGCCAGTTGAGAAAACACAGACTGGAGACTCAATATGAAAAATGTGCTTGCTGTCTCACGATGTAGGAATGCAGCCTTAACCCCAGTAGGAAAGATTAATTTCCTGCATTTGCAGAGGGCCAAAGAGACTTCCTATAAAACCTCCTCTGTTGTCTTCCCCTCAGTACCCCCTCCCCCTCCGTTTTTGATCTGTCTCGTCCCCCTGAATTTTGGTGCTAATGAAAGTGCTGAGAGATGGAGGTGACATTGTCCAGTAGATAGGAAGTGAGACTAGCAGTCAGGAAACCTGGATTCTGCTCCCAGGTTGATGTCTATGGAACAAACAAGAGCCTATGAGAGCAGTCCAGCCTCTGGCTGTCTTTGAGAAATAGTGCAAAAATCTCCCTCTTCAGAAAGAGTGGCACTCACAGCACTGTCACCCCCTTCTAACAACCCCTCCCACCTACCCTCCCCCCAGCATTAAAAAAAAATCTGGAACAAATCAACCTAAAACAAACAAATTAATTAAATCAAATCCACAAACCTTTACCCAAGCCAAGTTTTTACTCCAAAAAGAGAACCATGTGGGAGACTCCATAAGTTGAGTAGGGGCTTTTCTATTGCTATGATTTTTACAGGGAAGACGCTCTGATATTGTTGTGATGGCCAGCAACAGAAAACTCTTGAATGGACTGGCAGACAGATGTCCAGTGTAGCCATAGGTGCTCAGTGCCTCTGAAAATCAGAAGCTAGGTGTCTAAATTTGGGGACTTAAAATGAGTGGCCCTTTGGGAAAATGAAGGCCTGAGTGATTTGCCCAGCGTCACATAGGGCCCAGTACAACTTCCACTGAAGTTAGAGAGAGGCTTTCTATGCACTTCTGTGGAAAGTTGGATTGTGCCCATAGAGAGCATGCTGCTGAGCTAAGAACAGGACACAGGAGGTGTGATGCACAGTCCTCTGCTCTAACCACTAGACATACTCTTGCTAAATTGTTGGTGTCGCCCACTCAGTGCTGGGAACCTGAGAACAATAGAACACCAATTCCCCTTTATTGTGTCCCCCAGTTATGTCAGTATCAAATGCTGGCAGCGTGTCACAGCTGCCTAAGAAAGGTCACCGAAAACCAGAAGAGTTTCACATAAAACGAAGATGAAAAAGTTGACTCAGATTCACTGAAGAGAACAAACCCTTATCATTTTCTTTCAGAATTGTCTGTTTTTTGTGAAACTCTCTGGTTTTGCCGTGACCTTTTCCATGTACCCAAACATAGGCAGCTTTGTTTCTGAGTGCACGTGGTGAGGGACTTGAATAAACACATTCTGGCAAACTGAGACGCTGGCTCATACCCTGTGTTTGACCTCGCTGGCTGGATTGAGACCCCCTGCCTTCATCCTTTCCAGCTACAGTACTGGGTGGAGTGGGAGAGACTGCACTATTATATGCACTGTGCTTTGGAGAGGTTAAGCCAAGGTCCTTTCTGCCTGTACCTGATGCCTGTGTGCATGGAAGCTGAAGATCTTGGGGAAATGGTGAGAAGAGGAGGAGGTAACCCCGGTGCACTGGTCAATATTTCCTATCTCAGTAATGTGAACTGTATCAGCCGAGGCTGGACAGCTGAATTTATAGGGCTGGATTCTCCAAATATGGCCTAGAGCAGCTCCATGCACATGCAAATGCAGACTTCAGGGGACGCAAATGGGAAAGGGGGAGCAGCTCTGAAAATCTGGTTCATGCATTCCTTTTACACACAGCTTCTCCCCTGTGTTTGTCATACACTGTACAAGGATGCACATTTAGTATCCAGTAAGACCCCTGCGCTCCATGAAGTCCACTTCCAGCGACTTCCAGGGAGAATGCCTGGGGTTAACAGAGGGCAGCTGCTGTCCCAGGGATTTTTTTAGTAGGTGGTATTTATTTTGCGTGCTGTGAGTGGCAGGCACAGGTGATTTCAGAATGAGACGGAGAGCTTGTCAGTCTGGAGCACTGCTTTGGATCCAGCAATGGACAGTGGTAGCTGCTGGTGGCTTTTGTGCCATTGGATGATCTCAATCCTGGGCCTGGAGAATCCCTTTCCTGAGGACATGCTTGCGCGCATCGTCACAGCTGGCACTGGCTGGCAGTGTCATCGGGGATGGGCTGACCTTGGAGGGCAGGGCTGAGGAGCAAAATGGGGAAGCTTCTGCTGTCTACCTGCTCCATTGTTCCATAGAGAACTCTGCTCTGTTCACTCTGAGCCCTTTCCTCCCTGCACTATGCCCCCTGGTCAGAATGTAGTAACAGCTTATTCCATGCATGCTGGTGGATTTCTCTAAAGCCACACCTAGCAGTTAGCTACTGACTGAGGCTGAGTGCCTTGGCTGGGGAGATCACTTAGCCCTGAAGAGCTGCATGCAGCCCTTTGGGAAAGATAAGTGTTTGCTCTCCCTTCTGCAAGGAAAGTGAAGTGGCTGGGACCAGTGCATAGGGTTACCATATTTTAACAATCAAAAAAGAGGACACGGGGTGCCGCCCAAGCCCCACCCCAGCCCCCTCCCACTTCCTGCCCCCCTCAGAATCCCCCAACCCCCTACCTGTTTCCCCCCCCACCCTAACTGCCCCCAGGACCCCACCCCCTATCTAAGTCTCCCTGCTCCCTGTCCCCTGCCTGCCCCCAACCGCTCTCTACACCCCCTTCTCCCGACAGCTCCCCCAGAACCCCCAACCAATCTAACCCCCCCGTTCCCTGTCCCTTACCTGACCCAACCGCTCTCTACACCCCATTCTCCTGACAGCCCCCCCAGAACTCCCGACCAATCTAACCCCCCCTGTTCCCTGTCCCTTGCCTGCCGCCCCCCCCCCAGGCCGAGGGAGAGCTGCGGGCTCCACGTGCAGCCAAACAAATAAGGCGCCGCTCTGCGGGGGCGGAGGGGGGGGGGGGACTCTGGCTGCTAGAGGCCCCAGTGGCTGTGAGCGGCTTTCAATCAGGCCCAGCTGTCCAATCAGCCGCGCTGCACTCTGCATGAGGGAAAGGGGGAAATCCTGGACATTTCTACCTTATTAGAAATCCCCCCCGGACAGCCATTTAAAGCTAAAAAAGCCGGACATGTCTGGGGAAACCCGGACGGATGGTAACCCTACCAGTGCAGTGCCCAGCACCCACAAGGTGCAGCCCGGGGACAGGGGCAGGAACTCCTTGCTTCTGGCCAGCCACTGTAGCTGGAAAAGGGAATGTGATTTAAAGTCCTTTTGTTGAATCCCCAGGAGACATAGGCCCAGATTGGCTGTAGCCTTGCACTTCGGGTGCCGGTCCTTCTTGCATTAAAACTGCTCCCACACCCCGCTCAGATGCATCTGTGGTTACTAGGAATGGTTTGTCAAAGTCTGGGGCCCTTAGTACAGGGCCAGACATGAGTGTCGCCTTAAGCTGGTTAAAGGCCTTTTGACACTCATCAGTCCACTGAACTGCGTTTGGCTGTTTCTTTCTGGTTAGGTCTGTCAGTAGGGCAGCGATTTGGCTGTAGTGTGGTACAAATCACCTATAATATCTGGCCAAGCCTAAGAAGGATTGGACCTGTTTCTTTGACTTTGGAACCGGCCACTTTTGGATAGCATCCATTTTGGCCTGTAGGGGATTTATAGTTCCTTGACCCACCTGGTGCCCCAGGTAAGTCACTCTGTTTTGGTCTATTTGACACTTTTTAGCCTTAACAGTTAGTCCTGCCTGCCGGATGCGCTCGAAGACTTTTTCCAGGTGCTCCAGGTGTTCTGCCCATGAATCAGAAAAAATAGCCACATCATCGAGGTAGGCAACTGCAGATTCTCCCAATCCTGCTAGGAGACCATCTACAAGTCTTTGGAAGGTGGCGGGTGCATTTTGCAGCCCGAAAGGGAGTACATTGAATTCATACACCCCTGCCTGGGTGATGAAGGCTGACCTTTCCTTGGCCGGTTCATCTAGTGGTACTTGCCAGTACACTTTGGTTAAGTCTCAGTTAGAGATGAATTGGGCATTGGATAGTTGTCAGGACGAGTTACAGCATTTAGCATACGGTAGTCCATGCAAAAGCGTATTTCCCCATCTGGTTTAGGAACTAGAACCACTCGAGATGCCCATGCACTCTTAGAGGGGCGGATTATACCCATCTGTAGCATGTCCTGGATCTCCCGTTTTATAGCAGTTTGGGCATGAGGTGACTCCCGGTAGGGTGGGGTTCTAATTGGGTGAGCATTACTTGTGTCAATGGAGTGGTATGCCCGTTCGGTCCATCCTGGAGTGGCTGAGAACATTGGCGCAAAGCTTGTGCACAGCTCCTTGATCTGCTGTCGCTGCAGACGTCCAATGGTCGCAGAGGGGTTCACCTCTTCCATGCCACCATTACTTTTTCCTTCGTAGTAGACACCTTCAGGCCACTCAGCATCATCTGTTCCCTGGGCTGTAAACTGGCAAACGTTTAATTCTCTGGAATAAAAGGGCTTAAGAGAATTAACATGGTATAGGCTTTATGTTGGAGGTGAGGGCTGCTATGAGATAGTTAACAGCTCCTAGGCGCTCCTGGACCGTGAATGGTCCTTCCCACGACACTTCCATTTTATGGGCCTGGAGCGCTTTTAAGACCATGACTGGGTCTCCTACTTTGAAGGACCGTTCTCTGGAATGTTTATAATACCAGGCCTTTTGCTCTTCCTGAGCATCCTTTAGGTTTTCTTTAGCAAGGGCTAAAGAGTGTCGGAGGGTGCTTTGTAGGTTACTTACAAAGTCTAGAATGTTAGTTCCTGGAGAAGGCATAAACCCCTTCCATTGCTGCTTCACCAACTGTAATGGCCCCTTAACCTCACGGCCATACACAAATTCAAATGGTGAAAACCCTAAACTGGGATGTGGTACAGCCCTGTAGGCAAAAAGCAACTGCTGCAACACTAGGTCCCAATCACTGGAGTGTTCATTTACGAATTTACGTATCATGGCCCCCAAAGTTCCATTAAACCTCTCCACCAGGCCATTGGTTTGATGGTGGTAAGGGGTGGCAACCAAGTGATTCACCCCATGAGCTTCCCACAGGTTTTTCATGGTCCCTGCCAAGAAATTAGTTCTCGAATCTTTAAGGATGTCGGAGGGCCAACCTATCCTGGCAAAAATGTCTGCTTATGCCTGGCACACACTTTTAGCCCTGGTGTTGCTTAAGGGTACTGCTTCCGGCCATCGGGTAGCAAAATCCATGAAAATCAGTATGTACTGCTTTCCTCTGGGTATCTTCTTTGGGAAAGGACCCAGAATATCCACAGCTACTCACTGAAATGGGACCTCGATTATGGGTAGTGGCTGGAGAGGGGCTTTGACCTGGTCTTGGGACTTTCCCACTCTTTGGCACACCTCACAAGACTGGACATAATTAGCAACGTCCTTGCCCATTCCCTCTCAGTGGAAGGACTTCCCCAACTGGTCTTTGGTTCTGTTCACCCCAGAATGGCCACTGGGATGATCATGGGCTAAGCTCAAGAGCTTTACCCGATATTTAGTGGGAACTACCAACTGTCTTTGAGGATGCCAGTCTTCCTGGTGCCCACCAGAAAGCGTCTCTTTGTATAAAAGTCCTTGTTCTACAACAAACCGGGATCAGTTAGAAGAGCTGAGAGGGGGTGGGGTGCTCCGTGCTGCCGCCCAAGCTTTCTGAAGGCTGTCATCTGCTTCCTGCTCGGCCTGGAACTGTTCCCTTGATGCTGGAAACATCAGTTCCTCCTTGGACTGTGGACTTGGGCTTGGTCCCTCTGGAAGCGATGCAGGGGCTGGTGCTGTTTCTGTTGACTGTGAACTGCTGTCCGCTGGTGCACTATGTGGTATTTCAGGCTCTGGCTGAGCCTCTTGGGTAGGGTATCTACTGTTTCTGCCAGTTCAGGCTCGCTGGTGCCCTCTGGTGTTGGAGTTGTAGACAGGTTTGCAAACGCTGTACTCAGTGCTTGCAATGGTTCTGGTGCTGGTTGTGTTGCCAGTTCCGGTTCTGGGACTGGCTTTGGCTGGGTCTCTGGGATTGGATCCACTACAGCTGTTGCAGTCGTTGGCAGGGGATCCGGTTCCACCACCTCTGTCTGGGTCTGTGGTAACACAGACGGGGCCCTGGTGGACGGCTCAGGAACAGGGATGGGTGTGAAAGGTTGCTTAGCCTGGCTGCGGGTGACCATTCCCACCCTCTTGGCTAGCTTCACATGGTTGGCCAAGTCTTCCCCCAGCAGCATGGGGATGGGATAATTGTCATAGACTGCAAAAGTCCACATTCCTGACCAGCCCTTGTACTGGACATGTAACTTGGCTGTAGGCAAGGTTACAGAATGTGACATGAAGGGTTGAATTGTCACCGGAGCCTCCGGGTTGATGAGTTTGGGGTCCACTAGGGATTGGTGGATAGTCGACACTTGTGCCCCAGTGTCCCTCCACGCGATAACCTTCTTTCCGCCCACTCTCAAGGTTTCTCTTTGCTCCGAGGGTATTTGAGAGGCATCTGGGCCTGGGGAATCTTTGGTGTGATTGTGGTGTTATGAACTGTAATCAGTTGGGGTTCTTGGGGCAGTGGGCCTTTATATATAAACCTAGTTCATTCCATTTAAAACATCGCCCTGCTAAGGTATCACCGGGGCGATGTTGGTTGGTGGAGACTGGTGTGGTGGGGTGAGAAGGCGGCTGGGGTTTCCCTTGGGATGTAGGTGGGGCCTTGGGTTGACCCAGGTGGTAAGGTTTTGTTTCGGGTTGCCCCTTCTGATATTCGCTCCAACTGCTACTAGTTTTTTTCTTTTCTGCCACCTCCACCCATTTGGTTCCAATCTCCCCCGCCTCGGTTACAGTTTTGGGCTTCCCATCTAGGATGTACCTTTCTATTTCCTCAGGAACACCCTCTAAAAACTGCTCCATTTGCATTAGGAAGGGCAACTCTTCTGTAGATTTAACACTTGCTCCTGATATCCAGGCATCCCAATTTTTCCCAATGTGGTAGGCATATCGGGTAAATGACACGTCTGGTTTCCACCTTAGGACTCTGAACTGCTGACGGGCATGCTCAGGTGTTAGCCCCATTCTGATTCTGGCCTTGTTTTTAAAAAGTTCATAACTGTTCATGTGTTCCTTAGGCATTTCAGCCGCCACCTCTGCTAAGGGTCCACTGAGCTGCGGCCTCAGCTGTACCATGTACTGCTCTGTAGTGATGCTGTATCCAAGGCAGGCCCTTTCAAAATTTTCTAAGAAGACCTCAGTATCATCGCCTGCCTTGTAGGTGGGGAATTTTCTGGGATGGGAAGCGGTACCTGGAGAGGGGTTGCTAGGGTTGGCTGGTATATCCGGCCTAGCCCTTGCTAATTCCAGTTCATGCTTCCTCTCTCTTTCCCTCTCCTCCATAGCTCTCTTGTGGGCAGCCTCCTTTGCCTTAATTTCTAATTGTTTTAGTTCCATCCATCTCTTATGTTCGTTTTCTTTTTCTGTTGCTTCCAGTCTAGCCAGTTCTACTTTGTTAGCTGCTTCACTGGTAGTCATTTTCCTGCTTTCTTGTGCTGGGCCACACCCTCTGCAGTTCACTGAAACTGGGATGCACTCAGCTCAGGGCCGGCTTAGTTAACAGAGACTTTTTAACTAGCTATACCCGAGAAGTAGAAAGAAAAAAAAAAAAACAATTCAGCTTGTAAATTCCTTTTGCCAGCTGCTTGCTCACTGTGGGAACCCTTCTCTTAACAAAGACCCTTGTTAAAAAAAACTTAACACCTCTGCCTTCATGCAAGGATGAGATAAAATATGCATCTACCTTCAGCTCTGCTTTCTAAGCAGCTAGAAAGGAGAAAAAAAATCTTACTGGCTTTTGGTTTAAAATGATCCCACCGCTCTGCCACCATGTGAAGGCTCCTTCCCCACTCTGAACTTTAGGGTACAGATGTGGGTGCCTGCATGAAAACTTCTAAGCTTAACTACCAGCTTAGATCTGGTCTGCTGTCACCACTCCCAATGAGCTAACTCCCTTCCCTGGGTAGCCTTGTGAGACTCTTCCACCAATTCCCTGGTGAACACTGATCCAAAACCCCTTGGATCTTAAAACAAGGAGGCATTAATCATCCCCCCCTGCCCTTTCCTTTCCCCCCCACCAATTCCTGGTGAGTCCAGATCAATCCCCTTGGATCTTAGAACAAGGAAAAGTCAATCAGCTTCTTAAAAAGAAGGCTTTTAATTAAAGAAAGAAAGGTAAAATCTTTGATGATGGAGTGAAATTTTTTTTTAACATAATCTTGTTTATTTACAAAGTCCTGCTTCTCCGAACATAGGAGGAACCAAAATTAAAAGGAGCAATTTCTCAGCTGACAGGCCCAAGCTTCTCTCAGCCAGCACCACTGACCCCAAACATTGGTTTCTCCCAGGGCCACATCATGTTCACAGGTTACTGCTTGACTTTCTTGCTCTGCTCTGTGTCTCTCCCAGTCTCTTGTCTGCTCGCCCCCAGCTGGTCTGTTCAATGGACACACACACATCCACCTGGTCAGAACAATACCCAGTGGAATCTCCTGCCCACGGGGTGCTAGTTTCTGGGCAGTTGCCATGAGGCCGGGTTTTAGGTGTGTCCCCTTAACTGTCTCTTACAGCTTCTGAAATGAAGGGTGCATTCAGAGCCATCAGTTTCAACAGGGTTTTAATTGGACCCATTTAAAGATTTAACTCTGCTCACAACAACACAGAGACAAGTGCGGTGGAGGGGGATGCAAATAAGGATAGAGGAGGCTAAGAGAGTCAGGAATCTCCACTTGGGGGGCAACTGTGAGTCTAGGGTTCTTTTGATGCTAAGGTGGTAATTAGTAACACCAGGGCAACTTTATCTGGCTCAGCTCTATCTAACTCCCCTGCTGTACTCCATTTCTCCCAGGATCGAGAGTGGCGATGCTTTGCAGTTTCCAGTATGACCTTCCCCTCCACCCCCATTTCCCATCTTTCAGGTGGAAGAACTTGTCTAAAACCTCCTGATTTCTTTATTTCTCTAGGCAGTAAGTGGGTTGGGTACCTGCGGTCTGAGCCTTCCAGAGTCCAAGTTCAGGTTGCAGTGAACTGGGTACATCTTACACATAAGTCTCCAGGCCAAACTCTGCAGCCTGTGGTAAGTGACACACCAGTGAAGATGGATTTGAACACAGTTATAAGTGGTAAAGTGGGGTCACATGCCTGGACTTAGTATTAATATTAGAGCTGAGTGAATGTGGATATTGCCTCTGTCTTCTCTCATGGAATATCTGTGAGCAGATTTATTCATGCTCTCAGAACTGTTCATGATTAGGAATTATTCTTTGGTGAAACATATTGAGTATTTTATTCACTCCGAGTCTCACTATTCTTGCTTATTTGTGTCTCTGAGATCAGAGTAGCTCAGTTAGGGACTTGACAAAGATTCTCCATGGGGCATTGAAATTGTGTCACTGTAAGTAGAGGGTCCCAAAGATTCAGAAAACCCAAGTCACATCAGGTGCATCTCACCAGATTTCAGTAAAACCAGTAGTGCCACTTCTGTGTGCACATAAGACCTAAGCTTACTGGGTGCAAGCTAAACTGCTATAAACCAAATGTGCATTGATTAAAGAGTATCCACACGCAAAGTTGAATCAGTTTAAGTGGATTGGTTTGAAAACACACCTTTAGTTTAAACCAGTGTAACTCTGTGTAGGCCTGATGCGAAATCTGTGGATGGAAAATGCTATAGATGTCAAAAAAGTTTTTGTCTGAGTTGGGGAAGTCACAACATCTTGGGAGATATCTGGGGATATTACCAGACCATCCATCAGTTTGATCCTGCCATAATCTGCTACTAACTATTGCAGCTTCTCAGAGGTGAAGATATAAGGATATAAATTCTATGCCACTGTCATCAGAAACAGAAGAATTACTGTTCAGAGTTCTCATACATGGTAGATGTCCACTCATTTCATTTGCCAGTTCAGACTGGAGGGTACTTTTCACCTATAGCATGTACCACTAAATGCTCTGGCACAGGCATTTATTTCACTTCCCCATTTGGCTGCTGGTCTGATTTGTATAGGAAGAACCAAATTTGTTTGGGGGAAAATACCTTCTTCCCTAACAGTCCAAGAAGGGGGTTAGGTGGTTTTAAGAAAACTTGTTTGTTACAGCTTTGCAGTACCCCAAATTAGCCAGCCCAAAAGAAATTAAGATTAAAAATACACCCAGGAGTTTTTTTTAAAAAAAGAATATTCTCCCCCTATTGCCATATAAGCCCACTAGATGTCACTTCTGTGTAAGTCTACTGAGCTCTTCGATTACTTGTACAGTTAGAATGACAGGGCAACACTGCACTCAGTTATACAGGTGCGACTGTAACTGAGCTACAGTCAGCTAATAGATTAGAGTGGGGATCAGCCTCTAAGAATTCTTACCATCTCCTTGTCAGTGAAGGATTGTTTCCTGCTGACCATAGTCAAGTGTTTTGTCCAATCTGGCTTTAAGTCCCAACTGAAGGAGCTTCTCCTGTTTTCCCACAGAGACTCTTTCACTGGTTAATAGGAAGATTTTTCTTTATATTCTGCCTAAACTTTCCCATTCCTTCTAGACACCCCCATAGGTTTCACACTAAATCATTCCTCTCCCTCCTCAGTGTTTGTGGCTTTGACATATTTTTCAAGTGTCGTCATATCCCTCCTTGGTCGTCCTTTCACTACAATAAACATTGGCAATATTTCCTCCTGCTCCCAGGTCACTTTTACTGACCTTCTCTGAACTCCCACCAGTTTGTAAATATCTTTCGGCCATGCAGTGCCAAGAACGTATCACAATTGTCTAGGGGCAGCTGTTCCAGAGCCAGATGAAAGATTTTATAAGTCAATTGTCACCGTTGCTGATGCAAGTTCAGTTGCGCTGCAATGAGAACTTTGGGAGGCTTAGTCTAGATGGCTGGCTAGCTCCAGCCATTGTTCCCAGCACTCTGATATCTAACCCTGCCAGAAGCGAGGCTAATGAGTTTCCTGAAAATGGATTATGGAGCTGTTTCCACTAAGGCTCCTGCCATCGTTCAGACTGGTGCAGTTGAATCACGGTTAGCAATGGTTGGAATTTTCTGTAAAAAAGTCCCTAATTTAGAGCAGGCGTTGGAGAGGGGATATTACCTGCTGCTTCTGAAATGTAAGCCTTTGCATATACAGCCCAAAGCACCCATCTCACGCTACAAACCCATGTCTAATCATGTGACCTCTAGGTCTCTTTCAAGCATTACCCCTTCCCTAGATTTCTCTGTGCAGGTTGGATTATTTGGCCCAGATCTATTGGCTGCAGCTGAGTCTCATCTTGCTGTTTTTCTGTCTCTGTTTCTAATTTCCCAAGAGCTCTTTGTACTATTATTCTATCCTGGTTGTTGATCATTGCTCCTCCCAATTCAGTTCTATTTGTGGAGCTCACTAGGAATTTTAAACAGTTTGGTTCTGGCTGCCAAACAATTCAGGATATTCAGGAGTTCCAGAGAAAGGTGTGCTATTGGCCCTGATCTTATTGTCAGGAATCGTTTTAGCTTCACTGCCGCTCTGCACAATCACAATTGAAAGGGAGTTGCTGCTTGTTGAATGGCAGCACTACGGAGCCTGAATGTCCTTGGCCTTGTCTCGTGTAGTCATTCACACACACATAGCATGAGCGTGAAATGCTAGTGGAACAGCTTGGTGGTAGTTTACACCCGCTTCATGCAAAGTACAAAGCAGAGGAGATTAAGGCTCCAAACCTAAGTGTGGGAAAGTGGCATAGTTGCCTGGAAAGGCTGGAAACCACTGGTCTCAATATCGCAGCCACTGGTAAGTATTTCAGCAGCAGAGGATATTCCTTGCCCTGAACCCTGGAGGAATCTGTCAGCAGCTCACTGCTGGATATTTCACACCGAACACGGTGAGGCAGAAATCCCACCCTCGTGGAGAATTTGAACTTTCTGTGTTTCATTCTCCTGACCCTGGTACCCATCTTACGCTGGTGGTAACAGCACTAATTTTCAGTAGTGTTGCTCCCAGCTTACCTTGCCATGAGTCAGATCAGTCCAAGGCCTTATATTTTTAAATCTAGATCTTCTCATGAAGCAAGCGTCACATATCAGTTTTACTCCTAAAGCCACTGGTTTTAGAAAAAACACTGGAAAGTTTAGGATTTCACTTTGAGTCACCTTGGTTTTCTTTTTATGGGAACATTGCTAAGAGTCTCCCTTCTTGATACAGTTCTGACCTAGCAGGAGCTGGGATAGCCCCTTTGCTGAGGTGGTACATTTGCCCTTCATAGGAACTTGAATTAATCTGAATATCATGTTATTAGTATTTGCATTATTTATCTACTGACTTTTATTTTTCTGCCTCAAGGGAACATTTATGGGGCCAAGATAACTCAAGATCTGGGCTTCAGAAGGTACTTCCCCCACCCTGCAGCTGCAGTGACCAGCACGCGAGCTGGCCGCAGTACTTAGACTGTGGAGACTGAATTTCTTAATAAAGCTGACACATTTTTGTGGCTAAAAATTCACCTGAAAACCAAGTTCACCAAAGTCTAAATGCACTTTGAAAAGCGCTGCAGAAGCTTGATTTTTCGCCAGCAAAGCTCAAACGGCTTAGCATTCCCTTAGCTCTGGGCTCCACACAGACAGTAAATTAGAGGCTATTCCTTCTATTGACAATCAAACTGTACAAAGGCAGAAAGCTAAATGAGCCGTGCAACATTATCCATCCCTCATATTGCAAAACCACCATAGATCACACTCAAACTGAAGCATTAACAAGTTACTTGTGATGAGGTGCTAATAATGTGGTTTAGTTTTCCAAGTAGAGTTTAACAAATTTTAAAAGGCAAAGCTTTGCTATTAACCAAGTAACAGACGGAAACTTGACTTCATCATGAGTTATTAAAATAGTCACCTCTTTACAGTAAGGCTATTGTGCTTTCTCTTCTTTTCTACTAAGAACTGCAGAGAAGAAAGCCACTTACAGCTTCAGTGTCTGTGCATATGAGTGGAGACTGGAAATCATAACTGAAAGCTCCAGCTAGGTACTTCTGGGTAAGTGCTTGTGTAGCTATTCTGTGTTGGTAACATGCAGGCTGTCTTCAGGAGAACTCTCCAGAGGTGTCGGGCAGTGACACTAAGGGCAGGTCTACACTTAAAAGCTGCACCGGTGCAGCTGCGTCATTGTAGCACTTCAGTGAAGATGCTACTACATCAACGGGCTTTTCCCATTGGCGTTGTTAATTCACTTCTGCAGGAGGCGCTAGTTATGTCGTTGGGAGAAGCCCTCTTGCTGGCATAGTGCTGTCTACACCTGGGGCTAGGCTGGTATATCTGCTTCGCTCAGGGGTGTGGACTTTTCATGTAGTAGTGTAGACCTGGCCCAAGGGTATGTCTACACTGCAATTACGGCTGGCCTGTGCCGGCTGGCTTGTGCTGCGAGGCTGTTTAACGGCAGTGTAGACTTTCAGGCTCAGGGTGGAGCCCGGGCTCTAGGACCCTGCGAGGTGGGAGGCTTCCAGAGCCTGAACTGGAACATCTACACCGCAATTAAACAGCCCCATTAGCCTGAGTCAGTTGGCACGGGCCAGTTGTGGGTGTCTAATTGCCGTGTAGACACAGCCTAAATGAATGATTCCAGGGCTGGAAACCAGGAAGTCCTGCATTCTAATCCAAGATTTGCCTCTAGTTTACTATATGGTCTTGGGTAGATCACTCCATATCTGTGCCTTAGTTCCCCTCCCCCCCAAACCAGAGAATAATAATGTTTACTCACCATCTCACAGGGGTTTTGTAGGGACTAATGTACAGTATGATTAGTTTGAATCTAGCTGCCAAGTTTGGTGAAGAACCTTGAGCGAAATTTTATGCAAATTATTTAATGAGCCAGATTGTTAATTTGCAAATAATTTGCATATAACCATACATTTCAGTTTAAAGAAAAGATGTGGCTTTGAGGGTCATGCCAGGCATTGACCTAGCAGCCCTGATAAATGAAGCCCTTAACTTTAACTATAGGGCAGTAGCAGGCAAGTTTCCCAAACACTGCTCTTTGTTAGGCCTCTTCCAACACAATTTATAATGATGTCCCCCAAACCTCCTCTTAAAGGGCCGGCTCCCACGAGCCAAAACACAAACTCTAAAAACACAATGAGCATTAACGTGACATCCAAATTCACTTCAAAATACATTTTGGAATAAATCATTACAATTATTACAAGGGCCTTACATCGACTTAAAAGGAGAGCATCTCTCTCTCTCTCAACCGTGCTATGGCTGTTTCCATCAATTAACACAGACTCAACTGACACTGTAGGCTTCAGAGTGACACACAGACAGAGTGGCAATCCTGGAATCTCCTTATATAGCTGGGTGAGTAATAGCTACCTTGCCTCTAAAGTAAAGAGCCTGAGGCCTTCATTAATAAGGGCTGGGAAGTGCACAGACATATCAAATACTCAGCAGAAGCACTGGGACTGGATTTCCTGTGCTCCTTCTGGCCTTGCCGCTCAGCGCACATTCCCCTAGGCACATTCCCCCCAGGGGATTTGGTGAGGGAGAATATCTCACTTTTGACATTGTCCCCGAGGTGTGGGCAGGCAGGACAGCCTTGCTGATCATGTGCCCCATGAGATACGTGATATTTGGCAGGTCTGTCTCTCCTGCTACAGCTAGGAATAGGATTGCCAACTTTGTAATTTTTAAAAACTGGACACTCCAGTAGGAGTGCTGGAACCTCCCCTGCCCCCCAGACCTCACCCCTATCCTGACACTACCCCCTAAAACCTCATCCCCCATTCGCTCCTCTTTCCCCCTCCCTTCGTTGCTCGCTGCTTTTCCCCTCTCCTCCCCTTCTTGCGTGGGTCGGGAAGGACTCCTCTGCAGAGCTGGGACTGGGAGTTGCAGCAACCTGATGCAGGTAGGAGGTGGCCCTGGCTCAGTAGGGGCTGGCGCAGGTGATGACCCGGTGCCTCCCTGCCTGCAGTAACTGGACTTTGGGTGTTCGGTCAGTAGATCTGACTGGACAGCGTCAGGTCCTCTTTTTGACCACACTTTCTGGTTGAAAACCAAACAGCTAGCCCCCTAGCTAGGAAGCTAAGCTGCAGTTTAAATCCACAGTCTGCTGTAGAGATTTCTAGCCAGGCCAAGGCTCAGCCATAAAACTCCTGCAGAGCTGCAGAGAGTCCCTGGGCGCTCGTTCAGGTTTCAGGCAGATACTGCCCAAGGTCTCCTCGCCAACCAGGATGAGAAAGAGAAAGAGAAAGCTCCCCCGGGTGCTGTGAAGACATGCTTGTACGACTCTGCAAGCAGCACCTCCTGCTACCTCCACACCTGCCCCTTTTGAATCAGGGTTCACCAACACTGCCGTGCACACCCACAGCTCACCGCAGGGTAGTCCCATGGCTGGCATCGACAGCTGCTGTCCTCCCACGCGGGGGACTGACTGCTGTCCTACTTCTGTCTTTTACTGTAAATTGCTAATATCAGAAAATGCTGAAGCTGCACAATGGCCCTTCTGTTGCTGCTCGCAACGTTTCCAGGATGTCTCAGAGTTTCCTGTATTTTTTTGGTGGGTTTGCTGAGGTTTCGGTCTTGTCTTCTCATCCCCCTTTTGCAGCTGGAGGAACTGAGGAACAGAAGCGCCTAGGGGCACAGATCTCAGCATGAATGCTTGTCCTTGGCCCCAAATGCAGGAATTGAGCGTGTGCAGAATTTCCAAAGAGAGGTGGGCGGGAGGAGCTGGTGAGCCAGAAGAGAGGTGCAGGCCAGGGGATGAGCATGGTCTCGGGAACAGGTGTGTGCCACTCACTTTCAGAGCTTCAGGGAGCCAGCTTGGGCTCACGGCAGCTAGGAGCGACGGACACAAGGTAGAAGACACAGAAGAGGGAGGGCTCCAGTTTGGCCTTCGTTGGCAGTTGGTCTCCCAAATGAGGGAGCAGGGACATTTCATTGGTGTGAGAGAGGAAGATGTGGGAATGGGAGAGGGAGGAAAGCAGATACAACCATGGGGTTGGCTTATGGTGGCAGATCAGGGAGTGAGGTGGTAAGCAGAGCTGGTGGTGGTGAAGACGGAGGCACCTACTTGAGGGAAACCTGTCAGGAGGGGAAGGATCACTGAGACAGCTCTGATTCTGCCAGCTGACTGGGCTCACTTGGATTTTGCCTGGCATTTTTTTGGATCAAGTAGTTTTGGGTTCACAGCATTAATTAGCATATGTAATTTTTTTATTAGCATAGGATAATATGACGGATAGTGGCATGGACACATAGCACTGCCCACATAGGCTAGATACATCATGGGTATTGAAAATTGCCCTATCATGAGGCTGTACGGAGTTCCAGAAAAGTGGTCCCTTCAGCAATCCCCAGAGCCATCTTTTGCCGCTCGGACAATTCCATCAAGTGCCACGTTTAGCCAGTGGCCTTGGGGGGAGCCACATGGATCCAGGCGGAGCAGGACATGGTGCTGCAGACAGAGCATGCAATAAAACAGGCTGGCTCCAAAATCTTTGTGCACTTGGACCATGGACTCACTTCTCGTCCATCCTGCTTTTCCGCTGGCCTATATGTGCCAATGTAGCTTCTGAAAATAGATTCTCTGGGAGCACAGCCCTGCAGGGGATTCTTTGATTACATTTCTCTTAGTAACTCATGAAACCCACGGGAGAGCCGGCAATAGAAACTACATCACCTGCCTCGCAGGCCTATACTTGACTATATCTATACTCTGCCTTTACAGGCCATCACCCATTAAGTGTGTACTGCAGGAGCAGTGTTACACAAGGGTTTATGCAGCTCTGACTGTGTTAGTTACTGCCAAGTGCTGGAGGCTATTGCAGGAATACTTTCCCCCAAGAAAGCCCAGTGAAAACTCCGATAAGCAGTTTGTGTGCAAGGAGTTCACATGAAAAGTGAAAGTTCTAAGTATGTCATCTTGTTCTTCCCCTTTCAGTGTCTTGTTGCTGAACTCCTTCATTGGCAGTTGCACCCTGGGGTGGAGGCTTGTGGATGAAGACACCAAGCCAGGTCATCTCATGTAGATGGATGCATGGAGCAGACCCTCCAGGCACACATCTCTTCTGTTCCACCTGCAAGGGTGACTCAGCCATCTCTCCATCCCCACCCTCCTTAGGACATGCCAAGATCTCCCTCTGTAATCCAAGGCCTCTTCTGAGAATAAAGACTGGGTGTGCAGGTGAGTGGGATGTAAATTGTCATCCCCCGAGTCCCATGGGAATGAGTCAGTAAAATAATGGAGCCGTCAATGAGATTATACTGGGGTATGTCCAGATCTGGTTCTGTCAGAGTGATTTTGAAGTACTGCTTAAAGTTACAGCTATTTCATAGCAGCACATCAGATTTTCCCCACTGGCTGCTCCACAATAGCCCTTTGCTTATCAAGGGCTACATCTGGGAATAGAAATTGTATGGCAGGCCCTGAATGCTCACAAAATTGGGGTTGGGGTGCGGAAGGGGGTGAGGGTTCTGGTTGGGGATGCAGGCTCTGGGGATGGGGCCAGAAATGAGGAGTTCAGGGTATGGGATGAGGGTCCGGGTTGGGGCACGGGAGTGGGGTGTGGGGGAGGGGATGAGGGCTCCGGCTGGAGGCGCGGTCTCTGGGGTGGGGGTGGGGCTGGGGAGGAGGAGTTTGGGGTGTAGGAGGGTGCTCTGGGCTGGGACTGAGGGGTTCGGAGGGCATATCTGGGCAGGGGCAGGGGGTTGGGGTATGGGAAGGGGTGTAGGCTCCGGCTGGGGGTGCGGGCTCTGGGGTGGGGCTGGTGTGCAGGAGGGTGCTCCAGGCTGGGATCAAGGGGTTTGGAGGGTGGGAGGGATCAGGGTTGGGGCAGGGGGTTGGGGTGTGGGGAGAGGCTCAGGGATGCAGGCTCCGGATGGCGCTTACCTCAAGCAGCTCCCGGAAGCAGCGGCATGTTCCTTCTCCAGCTCCTACATGGAGGCGCGGCCAGGCAGCTCTGCACACTGCCCAGTCCACAGGCACTGCCCCTGCAGCTCCCATTGGAGTGCCAGAGGAGGCCATTAGAGCGCGTAGGAGCCAGAGGGGGGCCATGCTGCTGCTTCTGGGAGCCGCATGGAGCGGCCCCCGACCCTGCTTCTCGGCTGGACTGCCAGAGTGGGGCAAGCCCCAGATCCCATTCCTCAGCGGGAGCTTGAGGGCTGGCTTATAATGGCTGGCAGGCTAGATCTGGCCTGTGGGCCATAGTTTGCCCACCCCTGTGTTAGAGTGTAGGATCAGAGCCCAGTGTGTCCATCTTCCCTCGTATTGAAATCAGGGTCATCTGCTTGGTGTCAGCCCACAAAATGATTCACTGTGTACTTTGCTGATGGCAAGATACACAAGACGGCCCCAGCAGTTCAGGCCTAGGGAAAGTACTACTGCATAGGGGAACCAAGGTAGATTTTAATTTTAGCATCTCTGCAGTTTGGTTTTCTGTCCTGAATTTCCACTGTGCACACAGCCATAGAGGAGTTTGTATTGATGATGTGGAGCCCTGTTTTTATTTTACCTCAGCAATTGCCTGTATTCCTCCCCCTCTCCGGATGTGAGATTTTAAAAACTCCCTGGTTTGGGCCAGTCTGGGAATTTTGCAAGAACAGGAGGGGCAGGGATAGCTCAGTGATTTAAGCATTGGCCTGCTAAACCCAGGGTTGTGAGTTTAATCCTTGGGGGGCACTTAGGGACCTGGGGCAAAAATCAGTACTTGGTCCTGCTAGTGAAGGCAGGGGGCTGGACTCAATGACCTTTCAGGGTCCCTTCCAGTTCTATGAGATAGGTATATCTCCATATATTTTTTTTTATTTATTTTTCTCCAGCTACAGTGCAAAACAACAAGAACAAATGAGTCATAGTGCCATTGAAATACGGAGAGCTATTCTGATTTACACAGTTGAGAATCTAGCCATTTGTTCTCATAATTCTAATAATTTTCCACTGTATATACTATTTTAAAATCAGTTCCTCTGTCCCCTCCTGCCTCCCCCTCTGGGGTAAATGAATTTATCTGGCATTTATAGCACTAGACTAGGAGTGAATTCTTGTAGTCACTCTACCGTTTGCTGTGCATCATTGGGTACAACCTTTAGGTCCTCCATCTATGAGATGGAAACAGGAAAACTTACTCACTCCTCTAAATCACATGAAAGATACTGTGGACACAAACAATGTATTATTATCACTGCCTCCTACTCAGCATATTTTCCTGTTGCCATCAATTTCCTTCCCTTTCTCTTGAGTTTGTGCAGATCATTTTTGGGGCAAATGCTAGACTCACCCCCAGGCTACTGCATTTAGACCTTCCGGGGGTGTGTGTGAAAATTCCAATCAATACAACTGACACACAGTACCTCTCTTTACAATGTAAAAAATGATTTCTCCAGCTGCTGCAGGACCTGGACTGAATCCAGCCCAGTGAGGATAAGTTGTCATAACTTTCGCCAGGGGTTAGAGCAGGAGAAGTAACCAATTGGACAATGTAAGAAGGTTTAAGATCCAACCCATGGGCTTGATTCTCCTCTCATGCACTCCAGTGTCCATCAGGAGTAACTCAGCTGAAGTCAGTGGAGATGACTGCAAGAAGAGAAATAGCCCCTGTGGGGGGAAGGAGGAGAGCTACTTTTATCTCACAGTTTCCTCTAGGTTCCCTGTCCTGCTACAGCCCACCCCATCCACACATTAATGCCAGCTACACTCGCTATTTCGGTAACCTCTCTGTTTGGCCCCGTTATTTCTTCTCACCTGATTGGGGCTGAGATTATTGTCACTGAGAACATGAATTATCCTATGAGATTCCCATTCTGGAGTTGTCGGCCATTCATCTGAACTACAGAGTGGTCACCCTCATTAAGCTGTTTAGAAGGAAGCCCCTTCTTTGGTTCTCCCCTTTGCATGCTGGATGCTTGGGGGCCCAATTCTCCTCTTACTTGGGTTTGACACGACTGTAACTCCATTGACTCCAGCAGAGTTGCTCCTGCTTTGTTCCAGTGTAAGCGACAGGAGAATCAGGCCCCCGTTTGTCCAGTGCACTAGCTCCTTCTCTTGTTAAAGGTCTTTGCATGCTTACACAGTAGCTAGAGTAAGATGTGTTATTTTCTTAGAGATTTCTTTCATCCTTCCACTATTTCCTGCTTTCTGATGCTGCTGGGAGACCAGACATTGACTTAAAAAAAGAATCTAACCCTTTGCAGGTTTAATGTCCATATACCTTTCCAGTTTAGGGTCTGAATTGCTTCTCTGTCCTATTTCCTAGTTTCTACATTACATTGCTAACTTGTGCCTCCTTCCTACTATCTGATTCTTCTCTTCCCACGTTGTTGCAGCCATTTCTCTTCCTCTGTGATCATTATTTCCTGGGTAACACTCCTTCTATACAGTAGCACTTTCATCTTTAAGGTGCATAACAAACATTAAGTAATTAAGCTTAGGTAGGTAAGTATCAATCTCTCTGTTTGACGCATAGGGGAACTTAGAGACAGAGAGGTTAAGTGACTTGCCATGACAACAGAGCTAGGCAGTCACAGAGCTGGGATTAGCGCTCAGTAGGAGTTCCTGGCTTCTAGTCCTGCAGTCTGACCACTAAATAATGCTAGTTCTCTCTAGCATCAGTGTTCTTCTTCCTATAGGCCTCCTCCTGCAATCTAGCTTAGCTTCTGTTTTACTGTGGTTATTTCTACCCTGTCTTACATCACTAACTATATTGCAAGGAATAGAGGATAACTGCCTGATGCTTATGGAAAATAGTTTCTTTATAAGGGACAGCAACCTATATCTATGATACAGTGTCATTCACAACACAAAATCATACACTTGTAGAAGATTACAGTATATGTTTCTTTGTAGAACACTGTGTATTGCTACAAGGCATAGAACAGTAGGCATCAAATGAAGACCAGTTTGTAAAATGCAGGAGAGGTGTCACCCCACTCTGTTTACGCTTCTGTGACAGAGTCTGCTTTCTGCTGCCTCTATTGCCTGCTTCACTCACCATTTCCTTCCTGTTTCTGTCTGTGCCTGATTAACTGACTTTATTATCAGGAGAGGTTTGAAGGGAAACTATGCTTCTGCTTTTCCAGGGTAATATCCCTCTACTACTGAGGTTACCGATACTGGTATTTGAAATGTATTCCTTTGGCCAAAGTCTAATTGAGTTACTAGGGTCCCACTGATTGAGCTGTTCAAGAGCAGTCCCTGTAACCAGGGCTTGAAAATATACGGTGGTGTTTATGCTACGTAAACTGAGTAACTGGTACGTTTTTGTTTCCTGTGTGGTGTGTCTTTAAATTTCTAGGAGTCCTCTAGCCATACAAATGGTTGTCATTTTGTGAGGCCGATCTGATATAGCATGTTACAGAGGAGAACCACAGTGTGCTCCTGCGTGCAGACTTTACTTTAGATGTTTGCCTTAATCTCAGACCAATCAGTCAGCTCCGAAGGAGAGAGCATGAAAAGCATATTGGATAGAATGGGTCAAAAATTTGAATTTTCATCCTGTAGAGAATGCTAATATATTGAAATCAATTATCCCAAATCAGAGGAAATTTTGAAATATCAAAATATTTTGCTTCAGCTTGGTTAGATATGATTGTGTGCCCCCCTGACCTGCCATGGTGCATCCTGGGAGTTGTAGTTTTAATCCCATAATGCACTGTTCCAGTTCAACCAGAGTCCATCATGAGAGATGTAGTCCAGCCTGGGAGCCCAGTCCATCAGGGAGAATGGGGGCACAAGGCACCTGAATTACAACTCCCATGCGCCACCATGGCAGCTCAAGAAGACACAGATTAATGCTGAACTGACCCAAAACATTTCATTTTGGTTTGACAGACTGATGTGTTTTGATTTCAATGACTCTAATCCAAAGTGAAATTCTTTGTTTAAATTTTCGGATGGAAAATTGAAACATTTCATCAAAATTGAAATTTTCCCATGGAAAATTTTGGATGTGAGGAAACTACATTTTCTGTTGAAAAAACATTTTGATGGAGAATTGTTAAGCAAGTCTAACATCAGATACCTACCAGTCAATGGACTAATCCTATTAGCCAGGGGAGGGGACAAAAGAACAAAATGGGGGCTTAACGGCAAGCTGCAGTTGCAATGCTCTCATGAGAAAATTAGCTTCCACCTTCCCAGGTGCCAGGACTCCCAACATGGTGCTGTCCCTAGACCCTGTTTAGGAGACTCTGTTTTCCAGATTGGCCTCTGTCTAGTAGTTGTCTGATATATTTGAAAACGTCCTCTTGCCTTTGGAAGAAAGAAGGAGCATGCTGCTTGGGAACGCTATGAGAAGTAGCAGAGGCATGGGAGCTGTCTATCTGCACATATAGGGAGACAGCTTTGCATCATTCAGATTTGCTTCAATGATAAAAGTTAGGAATTGAGCTAGGAAATGGTGTAAAAGCTTTTGAGGATATGGCCCCTAATCTTTAAAATGGAAATTGAAATTCTGCAATTGATAATTTAGACAGTGAGCGGGTGACTGGATATGCTGATCTCTGCTAGTTAAAAGAGATTTCCCCACTACAATAACCCTAGTCCCCAAGGACAATGTGTACTATCTAATCTAACTCTTTATGTAAAGATCACATCAGTAACCAGTCAAGCAGGTGAATTAACCACAGTATAAATTCACAACACATTTCAGCTTCCGTCTTCACCAGATGATGAAAGATTCATCTCAATCACTGCATAACCTGTAGAATTTCAGACTGTTTTTCAAAGAAACACTGCAGAACAGTAGACAAGGATGTGTTCTAAAGAATTCCAGATGCTGTAGGGGTATGTTGCTCTCAATAATCCTTAATGCTGAGTCACATTCAGCTGTCTACTAGAGCTGGTCAAGAATGTAGGGATGAAACTCCTTTTGATGACTATTTTTGTTTTGAAAAAGTTTTGAAAATGTCCCATTTTGACATTTTCTGAATGAAATGTTTTGATTTTTTTTTCAGTTTAAAATAACTTTTTATTTAGAAACACGTTATTTCATATTACTGTTTTAAAAATGAAAAGGTCAAAATTGAAATATAACATTTCTATTTATTGAAGCAAAACATTTCAACTGCCCTGAAACATTTTTTTTAATTTTTATTTTTAGTTAGTGAAAATTTTTGAGATTTTGGCTTTTTGTCCTGAATTGGGGCAGGAAAAAATTTCAAAATCTCAGATTTCTTGTCCCGAGAAGAACATTATTTCCTGACCATCAATGTAGAATCTGAGAAATCCTCTTGGTATCAACCGAGTTCCTCTGGATTTACATCCATGCACATGGGCTCAGAATCTGAGGGATTGTGTCAAATTGCGCCCAATCCTGTGGGGCGCTCAGTGTCTCTGGTGAAGTGTTCAGTACAGCTGGTTGGGAAAAGATTTTCCTGTCCTTTGAAAATTTTCGAGATTTGAATTTTTTTCCTATTCTGCATTGGGATGAAACCAAGACCTTTTGAACAAGAGAGACCGTTCCCTGTTTAGCCAGTAGCCCTGAGCACTCACCTGTGATGTGAGGTCAGGGACCCACAGCTGAACCCAGACCCAGCTCACTGCCCTTAGCTGATTCAGCTAATTAACCTGGCCTCCTGCAGGCACATTCTTAAACCCTGCAGCAGGCCTGGGTCCCTGGCTGCTCCGCGGAGTCCCACAGCTGTGTTTCTGGCCCTGCTCGTGCTTTCAGCTCCTTCCTTGTTCCTGGCTCCTGCTCCTAGTTTCCTTCCCTGGCTCCTGCCCCTGCTTTGGCTGATACTTTGGTTCTGATTCCTGGCTCTCGGCTCCAGCTTGCTCTCTGGCCTTGGTGTTTGGCTTCTGACCATGGTTCTGTCCCTTGGTTCCTGCTTCCTGGCTCTAGCTCACTCGCTGGACTCGATAACTCGGCTCCTGATCAGGGCTCCGGCCACTAAGCCTGGTGAGCTCTGCTCCAACCATTAGGCCAGCCTCCTGCTCTGACCATTAGGCAAGACCACCCACGGCCCAGTCCTTAAAGAGGGTGACCTGGGTTCAAGTTCTCACTCTGCCTGATTTGGAGTAGGGACTTGAACCTGAGTCTGTGCATCTCAGCTGAATGCCTTTCTCACTGGGGTATGGGCTATTTTGAATGGAGGATGCACTGACTCTCTGTCTCCCTCCCTCCCTGATAAAAAAAAAACCTCTTTTTTGACAAATTGGTATTTTTCCAGTGAAAAACTGTGTAGATGAAAAATTCCAGACGTCTTGTAGTATGGAGCACCCACAGTTACCAAGGCTGGGAACCATTGTTACAAGATACTGTCTACTCCCTTGTCATCAAATCATTCTGGGATATGTTAGCTGTGGCAGTTGCCCTGCGAACTAGGGTTGTGCTAGATTATAAAGCAGGCTATAGGTATTTTATAGACCATATATTAGGTGGGTGGGAATATGTACCTGCGAAGCCAGCATCTGGCATTAGTGCTGCTGCAGAATCTCACCCAGGACCTAGAGCCAGTGGCCTGTAATTGCCCACTAGCTGAGTGAGAGTGGAAAGAAAACGATAGAGAAAAAGTGACAGTGTGTCCGCCTCAAAACAGTACTGAGATTCACAGCCCATGTCAGAGACACTGACCCAACTGTCACGTCTTAGCACTTCCTTTTACAGGTCGCTACGAGAGAGAAAGAGAGAGATGGTGCCGTAGGGGAATTCCCTCTCCCTGCCACGCAGCCCCCTTTATTTGTGATGGTATATGAAGCCTGCGTGAGGCAGAGACCTTTGGCTGATAGAGCCAGTGCCTGCTGAGTAATACATGAAATGCCGTTTGGGTTTCCAAAACCATCAGTCAGGAACCCTGCTCTGGACCACACAGCACACACTCATCTGAGCTCACGGAGACAATCAGGGATCGGAATTTCCCCTCCTTCTTTTTGTTCCGGTGGTGAGGAACCACATTATCAGGCTGAAGTTAAACCTTTTTGTGAGCTTGGCCAAGAGATTGCAGCTCTGCATTTCCATGCACTGCCACAGGTGAACAGTGTCCGCGGAAGGAATCATTACAACAGGGCAACTTCCCCCCCGCCCCGCACTTCCAACGTGAAAGAGGATTTGACTGAACCTTTGCAGCATGTCTGCAGGCCTTGTTAGCCACACAATAAATGCTTTTCATTCATGGCTCTGTTGTAAAGGAAATGAAGAATGTTGGAGGCCAGAATACAAATATACAATGAAGGGGCCATTGGGTGACTCAGTTTTGCCTGGTGGAATTACATTCCTACTGTATTTGCTGATAAGGAAAATATCCTTGCAAACTGATGGAATGTTTCAGAAGAAACAAAATTTGGGTTATAATCAGCCAAATTCCCCCTCTCTCCCATGGTGAGTGATTGCAACAGGAATGTGAAGTTGTCACATGAGCAGGAAGTAAACAGAAAAGCTCATCAGCCCTGTCATATGACCCCTGTGAGTCCTTCCCTCCCAGCAGCCACTCTCACAGTTCTTCCCCTGAGCACTAGTGCATGGGGTGGGGGAAGCAGAGCTGGATTTAACTCTCCATCACATTCTTGGCATGTTTTGCTGCCCTACTGCCAAAAGATACTGAATGCTTTATGGGTTCCAGATATGCTCAGTAAAGGTAATGGGCAAAATGATATGGAAGTAAATATAAAATCACTGCTGATAAAATCTGCAGATGATACAAAGGTTGGCAGAGAGGTAAACAATGACGACAGGGCAGTCGTACAGAGTGATCTGAATCACTTGGCAAGCTCAACCAAATTTATTTTAATATAGCCAAATGCAAAGTTAGAACAAGGAATGCAGGCCATATGTACAGAATGGTGGACTGTATCCTGGAAAGCAACTACTCTGAAAAGGGTTTATTAGTTGAGTTGTTTGTCCACTATGACTAACTTCAGGGAAGAATTGGTTGCGAATCTAAACGTGAAAGGCAACTTGAGTGATAGTGAGCATGCTTCGGCAGTCTGGGCAGCTTTTTTTTTTTTTTTTTTTGCTTGGGGCGGCAAAAATGGAGCCGGCCCTGTTGCCAAAGCGATAATATTAAAGGCACAACAGCAAAGTATCCTCACACAAAGAAAAAACAGGAAGAGGCCAATATGGTTGCATAATATGCTCTTTAATGACCTACAAATAAAAAAAAAAAAAAGGAATTCTACAAAAGTGAAAACACAGATAAAATTGCTAAGGAGGAATACAAAAGACTAGGCCAAGCATGTTGGAAGAAAATTAGAAAGCCTAAGGCACAAAATGAATTACACCTAGCAAGGGACATAAAACACAATAAGAAGAGTTTCTATAAATACTTTAGAAGCAAAAGAAGGACAAAGGAAAGCATAAGTTCACTAGTTAGCATGGAAGGAGACCTAATATCAGATGACACCAAGAAGGCAGAGGTGTTTAATATCTCTTTTGCTTCAGTTTTCAATAAAAAGGTTAATTGTGACCAGGTGCTTAACACAATTAATATTAATAACAAGGGGGGAAGGAACACAAACCAGAATAGGGAAAGAACAAATTGCTAAACAATCAATTTGTAAGCACTTAGAGGATAATAGGGTTATAAGGAATAGCCAGGATAAATTTGTCAAGAACAAATCATGCCAAACCAACCTCATTCCAGAGTTACTGGCCTAGTGGATGGGGTGATGCAGTAGATGTGATATATCTTGATTTTAGTAAGGTTTTTGACTCAGTCCCACATGACATTTTCATAAGCAAACTAGGAAAATGTCATCTAGATGAAATTATTATGTGGTGGGTGCACAACTGGTTGAAAGACTGTACTCAAAGAGTTTCACTGTCAAACTGGGAGGATGTATCTAGTAGGAGTCCTCAGGGATCTGTCCTGGGTCTGGTGCTATTCAACAGTTTCATTAATGTTTTGGATAATGAAAGAGAGAGTATGCTTTTAAAATTTGCAGATGACACCAACCTGGGAGGAATTGCAAACACTTTGGAGGACAAGATTAGAATTCAAAATGATCTTGATAAATTGGAGAATTGATCTGACACCAGTAAAGGAAATTCAATAAAAACAAGTGCAAAGTACTAGACTTAGGAAGGAAAAATCAAATGCACAATTACAAAATAAGGAATAACTGGCTAGGCAGTAGTACTGCCTAAAGGGATCTAGGGGTTATAGTGGATTACAAATTTAATATTAGCTTGCTGACTGATGCAGATGCAAAAAAAGTAAATATAATTCTGGCATGTTTTAACAGGAGTGTCATATGTAACATCCAGAAGGTAATTTTCCTTCTCTACTTGACACTGGTGAGGCCTCAGTTGGAATACAGATTTGGGAGCCAAACTTTAAGAAAGTTTTGGACAAACTGGAGAGAGTCCAGAGCAACAAAAATGATAAAAGGTTTAGAAAACCTGACCTATGATGAAAGGTTACAAAATATGGGCATGTTCAGTCTTGAGAAGGGGAACCTGATAAAAGTCTCCAAATATGTTAAGGGCTGTTATAAAGAGGATGTGATCTATACTTCTCCATGTCCATTGAAGGTAGGACAAGATGATGTCACTCCCTGCATTATATAGCTTTAGCATATGGCAGGAACCCTTTGTTTCAAAACTTGGTTCCCAGACCAGTTTGTGGAAAAATACTGACATCCCAAGATGGAGTCCAGAGTCATGTGGCCTGGTTACCTGGCCTTGTAGAGTCATAGCAGCCATTGCTTACAGGCTGTCTATAGCGTTCTCAGGAAGGCTCACCAGGTGGGGGATAAGCTTCTCCTAAGGCCTATTGTTTCCTCTAATGGCTCTTTGCGCTGAATAGGCCCTTCCCCACTCACTATCTAGACTGAAAGCATCTTGTTTAGTTGGCGTTACCCAGGTGTAACTACATTTGAAGAACAGATACACAGTCAGTATTTATAACTTCAGATACAAAAGTGATATTTGCATACTAATGGATGATAATATTCAGCAAATCATAACTTTCCCAATGACACTTCACATGACTTATCTTGTACAAAATGTATCATAATTATGTCATAATCATATCACTATGAAGCATATGGGGTGCAGTGTCACAGTCACTGCACCATTCTAGGAGATGTCATAGTTGCCACCCCTATACTGGGCTTTTTGGCCACTGGATCTGAATAAACATGGATGTAATAACGTATCCCCAGCTCACACCTAAATTCTACCTTCCATGCTGGCATATTCAGCGCCAGCATGGAGTCTACCTATCCATGATGCAGGAAATGCAAATGGCCCTCAGCATGGCCACTTTACCCCTTGCATGGAGGTATCATGGAGTTCCATAGCCCAGAAGCCTTGTTTGAGTCCTTCCTGTTGGACTGCAAGATCTTTGGTGCAGGGACAGTCCCTTTGTTCTAGCTGTGCACAGTGCTCAGCACAATGGGAAGCTGATCCCTGACTGGGGCGTCTAGGCTCTGCCACCTTACAAATAATAAAAGACAATATAATAATAATAATAATAATAGCGCTTTTTGAAACACTCCATCTTTCCCAGCTTACTGGTACTTGGAATGCTTAATTTTCCCTCCCAGGAGTGCCACTTTCCTCAGCTCTGCTAGAAGGGTTAGAGTTGGATTTCACATGGCAGAACACAGCATTTAGTTTGGCATCATGTGGCAGAACTGCTGAATTGATGAAGGAAGCGTGGGATTGAAAACCTCACCAAAGCTTGGGGTTAAACTGTTAACCAGGAAGGCAGACATCAAACAAGAAAGTGTCACCCATTTTGGAGCTTTTTTATGTTAGTAGGGACAGATCCTCACACGGCATAAATCAACATATCAGATAAGTCAGTGGAGCCATAGCGATTCACAACATCTGAGGATCTGGCCCATAACATTAATTTCAGGTTACAATATCATTAATGTTCAAGTTACTGCTTGAAGTGGAGAACATTAAAGGACAGATCATGGTCCCTGACTGTTCCCTCTTTGTGTGAACACCCATGCTGGAAGAACTGCTGTCTGAGGGTTTCATCAGCAGGGGGAAATCCCTGAGTGGTATAAAGCAGGTGAGGGCTCCTATGCCACCCTCTCCTGACGTGGGCACAGGGGGAGGGGTTTGGTGCAATTTGGAATGACCTGCATGTTCCTTCACCCTGATGATCACCATCTGCTGGAAGAGTTCCTTGGCTGCTTTGAACTGTACCAAGGATACAGCCTAGCCCCTGGAGGAAGTAGTAAGGTGGCCATGACATTAAGGTGAGGAACAGGCTGGGAAACTTCAGACCAGTGGTTCTCAAACCTTTTGTACTGGTGACCCCTTTCACATAGCAAGCCTCTGAGTGCGACCCCCCTTATAAATGAAAAACATTTTTTTACATATTTAACACCATTATAAATGCTGGAGGCCTGAGGGTCCCGACCCCCAGTTTGAGAACCCCTGCTTTAGAAAGATGTATTATTATAATAATGTGATACAGAATTGAAAATAGGGACAGTTAGCCCAGTTCTTATTTCAATTGCAAAGTTGCTACTCAGTCTATACATAGTATTTTTATAATCAATTTGTTTGTGACACAGTTCCAGTTCGGATGTGGGTTTGTACAGATGCCAGCTCAGAGAAGGAGCAGAGCATTAGCATATGTGATTCACACATCCCTTTAATATAATGTATCACAGTTCGTGTAGGAAAAGCAGGAACGGGGAATACAAAATTGCGATTGTACTGTCTTGGCTATGTTTGAAGGGACGGAAGGAAAACTGGCTGTTTGGGTGGGACCACTTAAGTTTTGTTCATAAATCCTGAGAATTTTATCCAGGCGTTTCCTCTTTGTACAAATACACAAAGACATTCCAAGATTTTGCTAAAAGAATTTGCAAGCTTTCCTATGCTTTTCTTACTGCTCTGATTCCTGGGGAAACTGAGGTGGATCTGAGTTATCACTTAGGACTGACTTGGAAAAGGAATATTAAGAAATCCTGAAAAGTCTCACTTTAAAAAGTATCTTAGCTATTACTTTACAGGAATGAAAATATAGGCTGTTATGATTCTGTTTTTGCCATAACAAATGTGTTTCAAATTCTTTGAATCTAGTTGCTTAGCCTGAGTGAATGTGATTATTTCTGTTTTGTCACTGGGTGTTGTTATTTTTATTCATTATTTGTATTGCAGTAGCACTTAGGATTCATAGATTCATAGACTCTAGGACTGGAAGGGACCTCAAGAGGTCATAGAGTCCAGTCCCCTGCCCTCATGGCACGACCAAATACTGTTGAGCCCCAGTCTTGGACTGAGACCCCCCTGCGCTAGATGCTGTACAAACACAGAACAAAGAGATGATCCCTCCCTGCAGGAGAAAGGATATGTTATTATCTGCAGTAGTACGGACGGGGAACTGGGACACAGAAAAAAGAAGGCCAGAATTTTCAGAAGGGCTAAGCACAGTTTGAGATCAGGCTTCTGAAACAGCTCTGTTGAGAAAAAAGGGAACGGCTCAGTGCGGTGCTCCTGTGAGAAGTTGGTCCCAGTTGTGGCTGTTGCTGAGCACTCTTTGAATATCTGACCCCATGTGACTTGCAACAGGTCACACAGGAAGGCTGTAGCAGAGCTGGGGAGTGACCTAGATCTCATGATTCCTAAGCCAATGCTTTAACCAGCCTTCTTCTGTAGCTTCCAGTGGTAAATTGCTCGTCCCATCCTAGCTGCTAATAGTAAAGTTAAGCATATGTTGGAGCAATTTAAGTTGTCTTGGCATCTATAATTCAGATGCTTAGAAGAATCATGCTGGCAAGAGGTGGGGAACACTTTATTCATTCAGTAGGGTGGGACATATCATACCAGTCATTAGTGATAAGTGGGATGGTTGAAAACGTGCAGTATAGAAGACAAATCACCCCTGAGTTTGCACTTGTGCTAACAGGTGTCTGAGTCCAGCCAATCCATGTGGTTCGAACTTCTTGAGGTAAGGCATATCCTGTGAATCACTTCTTAGGACCAAAAACCTGGCATGGTCAACAAGCCTACCGGCCTCCCAACCTCTAGAGGGCTTACAGCAGAGAAAGTAACATTAGGACAGTGTAAAGGAGACCTAATGAAAATACACCAGCTTTAATGCAGTGCGTGCAACTGTTTGGTTACATTTCCTGTTCCCCGGTCCCTGGCTTGCATCTGTGCTGCTTATCACTTCTCCCTCAGAGTAGGATTTTACACTGATCAGAAGCAACTCTCCCCTTGCTGCCCATTATCCTGGTGCTTCTAATCATTCCAATTCTCAGTGCAATTTACTTTTGACCACTTTGGCATTTGCTTGCTCCATCTGAAAATGTGATCATGGCCAAGTATACACCAAAGAGCCACCTGAGAAAGGAGGACACGAATGCAGTGAAAGGCTTTTGCGACTCCCCAGCAGAGGATCCCCTATACACTGGTTAATCCTGCCAGTGGTTATGTTGGCCTTAGGGGTGCTTTGCACCAGTGGCATGGTACAAAGCAACCTGAATTCAGGGGAGAATCTGCTCTGGTGCCCTGGGAATATCAAAGGTGCTATTTAAAAACTATATGTAATTCACAGTCCTCTGGTCTTCCTATAGGGCAGCAATCTCTACCCTCTGGAGCCACATGCAGCATTTGAGCACCTACATGTGGAGTCCATGCTTGAAGCTTTTCTCACTCTTGGTGGTCACAGTGCCTTAATCACCTTTCGTTCCCAGGTGTTTTACAAACTGGCATAGGCGGTGCCATTCCAGGGAGCACAAGTACTGCTCCCTCCTTGTGCTCTAAGGTACAGATCACCCCAAAGGGAGCACTGCACCATCCACAACAGCCCCTGGAGATGGCTGGCTGGTGCACGTGTACAGGGCCGGCTCCAGCCTTTTTGCCGCCCCAAGCGGCGAAGCGAAAAAAAAAAAAAATAAAGCCAATTAGCGGCACTTCGGCGTGTGGGAAAATGGGCCTGGCCAACTCCATTTGCACTGACCATGAAACCAACATGGACTCGCCTTACAGGCCGCAAGCCTGAACCAGATTAAGTGTCATGTTCTCTGCCAGTAATGGCCAAGGATTATGATCAGAGGAGGGGGTGGAGGCTGGTGGGGGGGGGGAAAGAATGGAAAGCCCCAGCAGCAGTAATAATAAAGTGTGTATTTACGGCTGGCAAAATATAATAACCGCTTGTGTGGAGCAATAAGCAATGCAGTAATTAGCTAAACTGACTAATCATGCCTCCCCATTTGTGTAGCCATGCCCTCCCCCAATCCAATTGCAGAAATCCCCCATTATGTAATTGTACTCTGCTGGGAACATTTAAATAACAGGCACCACCAAGAAGCCCTCCACTCAATTTGCACCCTTTTCTGGGAAGACTGCAAAAGGAGTACCGGGAAGAGCAAAAAGACCCTAACTCTCCTATTCCTATAAATGACGTGTAACGTGTAATATGTTTGCGGTTTTTGGCTTTAGAAAGGCTCAGTGTACTCCAATCGGGGGAATGGTTTCTAACTGCTACCCCCAATACGTTGGTATTTATTCAATAAACGGGCCTCAGGCTTGAGTCTCTGATCAAAATGATGCGTGGGTGACTTTTTCCACAACAGGCGGCACCTCAATCGTGTCGCTTCCTCTTCCAAGGCACTTCGGCGGCAGCTCAAAGAGGAAGAGAGGGAATAAGGCATCTGCCGCTGAATTGCTGCTGAAGACCCGGATATGCCGCCCCTTTCAATTGGCCGCCCCAAGCACCTGCTTGCTGCGCTGGTGCCCGGAGCTGGTCCTGCCTGTGTATCACTCACGGTGCTGGGGAGCTCCGAGAGGGCTTGTGCCCCTTTACGTATGATTCCTCCCAGAGCTCCCCTTTGGGATGCCACCTCTCTGCTCAGCACAGATTGCAAACCGTATAGCTAAGATTATTTGCAGATGGGCTATTACACTTGTGGTGAACTGTCACAAATCCATGTTGCAATCGTCTTAGTCACTGCCCCTTAATTCTAGGAAACGATGCAACATTCTAAATATAGAAATGGGAACATCAAACAACCATGCTTTTTTAATGCTGAGATTACCAGAGGGAACAAGCTTGAAGGCATGGAGATGGGGGTCGGTGAAATGGTTAGATAAATAAGCAACATCCCAAACCTTTGCCCATGGAATCAAGCAGCTGTGAAAAAGTTTGACTGAATATTTCTCCCCTTGTTTTTCACCTTTGTGGTGGTCGACTCTTATGAAAAATAACACGAGACAGTTTGTCCAGGGGCTTTTTTTTTTTTTCACTGCAGTGTTAGCATGAGTTATCCACTCTTGAGTTAGCCTAACTCACGAGAGCAGCCTCATTGTGAAATCACGCTCACGCTGCACAGCGTGACTGGATGAGGAGCACAGAGAAGTGGAGTCCCTGCTATATTGCTAGCTTCAGCATCCGCAGCACTTGAACTTTAACTCACACCCCTGATAGGCCAGGTAGCTCTTCTTTAAAGCACCACTTAACTCGAGCTAGAGATTTTTGTGTGTGGACGCGAGTTGGGTCAGGAGCAACGCTCAAGTTATACCTCAAGCTCACACTGCAGCGAAGACAAGCCCTAACTCGTTATGGCCCTCTCCACTTCTTCCACTCATCTAGCACTTACATCCTTTCGGGCTCTTCACATGAGTAGGGTGACCAGATAGCAACTGTGAAAAAACCGGACAGGTGTGGGGGGTAATAGGCACCTATATAAGAACAAGTACCCTAAAACGGGACTGTCCCTATAAAAACGGGACATATGGTCACACTACACATGAGCCACTTCCAGATGCAACTGTTCTCTGCAGCTCCTGCCATCTGGGGCAGCCTCCCTCTATCTCTCCACCTTGTCATCTCTCTAGCTCATTTCAGATCCCAGATGAAAACAGCTGTGCTCCTTTGAGAGACATGATCTCATTTCCCTGTAGCTCTGCAGCTGGATCACTGCTAGGAAACAGACAAAGCCTCGGCTGGGATGATTTAGTTGGGGTTGGTCCTGCTTTGAACAGGGGATTGGACTAGATGACTTCCTGAGGTCTCTTCCAGCCCTAATATTCTATGTGGTGCAAACTAAAGGTATGTTGTGCTTCATTGCGCAGAGGTTACACAGAGCAGAGGAAATGAGCAATTTGTGCTTTCTCCCAGGCTGCCCCTTATACATGGGAGGAGTGCCCTGTAAAAATCTGGCCACAAAAACTGGTAGTTGGTGTGCTGCGAGCACGGTTCATGACACTGATCAGAATCATCTCACTGTTCCATGCATGTTTGTTTTACCCACCCATTCAGTTCAATGTGACTTTATTGGCACGACCAGCTACACAAGTGTTGCTAAAGTGTTAGGAAAAGACAGCCCCCTCAGGTGTCTGTCAGAGGCAGGTACAATGCACCCAGGATAGGGTCATGCAGCACATTGGAGTTTGATCCCCTGGGTCCATTTATTGTTATTGTCTATTCCTGAGCTGGGGCTCCAGGCTACCCACTCCTTTCTCCCAGGTTAGGTAGTTTTTACTTGTCTCTTTTTGATGAAATTTCCCTTATGGTTTCTGATCATTTGAGGGATAATCTGGCTCACAGGTCTTCATATTTGGGACACCCCTTATCCCTCATCTGACACTTGGATTGTAAGCTCTTCAGCAGGGTTTGTACAGGCAAATAAATAATAATAAATAATAAACCTCATGGAACTTGAGCCAGGATCTGCATGCTCCAGTTTGAAAAAGTCACCTTTGAGAAAAGCCATTCATTTAAAAGCATTTTAAAATTACCTTAAGAAACATACGGACGTTGCTTAGAAGTGGTGGTGCTTCCTTTGCCTCTAGGAGCCAGGAGAAGTTATGTGCAAGAGAAACAGAGGGTCTCAGGACCTGACTTTTCCTTCTCAGCTCTGTTCACTTTTGGAGCCTGGTTTTCAGAAGCAAGGCGCCTACAATTAGAGCTGGTAGAAAAATGGAAAGACAAATTCAGCCAAAAAAATTGAAATTGGTTTCTGTTCTGTAGGGTTCAAAATGGAACAATATTTAGTTTTTCCATTTTTCACAATTCCATTTCTCCCCTTTCTTCCCCTTGTAACAAGGTGGCTTATCTCTTAAGGGCTGGAGGGCCTGGAGCCAGCCAACCCTGATTATTGAAAAGGCACACCTAGGTATGGATCAGTGATTTCCTTATAAAGAGCAGTAGAATGCTGTAGTAAAGGGGGGCTGCTCAGGGAGATCAGAGACTGATAGGAGGCTTCAGCAGAGAGAGTGTGAGTGTCCGTCCGTCCCCGGGGACTGAGAGAAGGCAGGGCCTGGGAATAACCTGTCAAAGCAGGGAAGGCCTGGGAGCAGGGTGATTAAAGACTGCTAGGAGTCAGCAGCCTCTGGGAGTGAGACATGACGAGGGTAAAATGAAAGGATTTTGAGTTGTTTATTTTAGCTGAATATCCCCAGAAAGGGGTGTTGTGAATGGACAAAAAGGGTGTGTGGAATCATTGGGAACAAGTTTTGGTTTAACAAAAAAAAAATTATCCATTTCTACACAAAGTAGTTCACATAGAAATGACTTTGCAATTGTATGACTAACTTCCATGTACAGCACCTGTGACTAAATTAACTGCATATGCTAATAGTCAATTAGCATTGTAACTGGGCACTTGCATATGCACTGATCTGATTTAGGTGTGAATTTGTGGTAATTACACACACAATTTAATTTGACAATTATGCATGTTCAGTTTTGAAAACTAGATGCCTTATCTAAATTTATTTTTGAAAGTACTGAGGAAGGTACATGACTGGCTGTTCAAGAAAGCAAAGGTCTTAATTTCCCCCCCCTCAAAGTCAGGTTAAAACATACAGGCTTGTAAGCTCCTTGACAGGCAGTGTCAGTGTGACACTAGTGGTAAGTAATAATGTTCATTATCTGAGTCTGAGACAGGGTCTGATCCAAAGCCCATGGGATTCAACAGAAAGATAGCTACTGACTTTAATTGGTTTTGGATCAGGCCCTTAGTTGCTGGCCTTTGTTTAATTCCTGACAGATTAATGGGTTAGGGTCAATATCATTTTTACCATATCTTAAAAACAAAAATTAAGAACTTGTAATTGCTATATTGAGGGTAGGTTTTCTGGACCTCAAATCAAGTGAAAGATTTAGTGCAGGGGTAGCAACCTATGGTATGCAAGCTGATTTTTCAGTGGCACTCACACTGCCCAGGTCCTGGCCACTGGTCCAGGGGGCTCTGCATTTTAATTTAATTTTAAATGAAGCTTCTTAAACATTTTAAAAACCTTATTTACTTTACATACAACAATAGTTTACTTATATATTATAGACTTATAGAAAGAGACCTTCTAAAAATGTTAAAATGTATTACTGGCATGCAAAACCTTAAATTAGAGTGAATAAATGAAGACTCGGCACATCACTTCTGAAAGGTTGCCGACCCCTGATTTAGTGTATGGCTGCACTGCAAGTGAAGCACATGTGGGCACATGCGGTCTAGCTAGCATACGTATCGATAGTAGTGCAGACCCTGTGGCACAGGCTAGCAACCTGGCTACATGACCAGAGTCTCTGGGGGGCTGCCAGTCTGAGTATAATCCTGTGCCACCCCCCCCCTTCACCATGGTTATGACCTGTCCTAGCTAGATTAGCACTAGAATGTGTATGCCCACCTGGGTGTCAGGGGCCATGAGCCCTGGTCCACAGGGCTCTTTGAAGCTAGCAGGTTCCAACCAGCTAACCTAGGACCTGCTAACTATTGTCAGACTAAGACCTGAACTCAGTCAGAGGGCCTGAGTCCTGGGAGATGATTGGCAGAACACTGGTGGCCCGGATTGGTCCACAGCCCCAACTTAAACCCAGCCCAGAAACAGGAAGCTGTCCATGGAACTGGGATCCACCTTGTTCTGGACTGTGGGTCTTGTGTGTCGTGTCTCCCCTCTCCCCCGGTATCCTGACCTGGCCCAATTCTGGTTACTGATCCATGCTTCTGCTCTCAAGTTTGGCTCCTGCTAACCTGACCCTGCCTGACACCTGCCATCTGGCCTGACTCTGACCTCCCAGTATCTGACCCTGCCTGACTCCCACTAGGTCAGGCTGCCCACATCCTGGTTGTGACGCTAGGCTCCAATCATGCCTTCATTTGCAGTGTAGACAATTTACCCTTAGGAAGCTCAATATAGTTAGCTTATCAAAGAGCAGGTTCAGAAGTGATTTGATCACAGTCTATAAGTGTCTACATGTGTCTAATAAGACTGGGACTTTTCAGCGTAGAAAGGAGACCACTAAGTGGGAAAGTGATAGAGGTCTATAAAATCATGACTGGAATGGAGAAAGTAAATAAGGAAGTGTTATTTACTCCTTCTCATAACACAAGAGCTAGGGGTTATTCAATGAAATTAGTAGGCAGCAGGTTTAAAACAAACAAAAGGAAGTATTTTTTTCACACAACACAGTCAGTCTGTGAAGGCCAAGGTTATAACAGGGTTAAAAAAAAAGCTAGATAAATTCATGGAGGATAGGTCCATCAATGGCTTTTAGCCAGGAAGGGGAGGGATGCTGTCCCTAGCCTCTGTTTGCCAGAAGTTGGGAATGGGCAACAGGGGATGGATCACTTGATGATTACCTGTTCTGTTAATTCCCTCTGGAGCACCTGGCATTGGTCACTGTCAGAAGACAGGATCCTGGGCTAGATGGACTTTTGGTCTGACCCAGTATGGCTGTTCTTGTGTTCTTATGTTCACGGGGAGAAGATTTCTGATAGTAGAGGCCTCTTTAATCTAACAATTGAAGGCAAAAAAAGAGCCATTGGCTGTAAACTGATGCTAGATAAATTCAGGCTAGAGTTAAGGGTAAAATTTTTAACAATGAGGACAGTTAACCTTTGAATCATAGACTTTAAGGTCAGAAGGGACCATTATGACCATCTAGTCTGACCTCCTGCACAACGCAGGCCACAGAATCTCACCCACCCACTCCTGTATCAAACCTGTGTCTGAGTCGTTGAAGTCCTCGAATCATGGTTTAAAGACTTCAAGGTGCAGAGAATCTTCCAGCAAGTGACCCGTGCCCCACGCTGCAGAGGAAGGTGAAAACCCCCCAGGGCCTCTGCCAATCTGCCCTGGAGGAAAATTCCTTCCGGACCCCAGATATGGCAATCAGCTAAACCCTGAGCATGTGGGCAAGACTCACCAGCCAGCACCCAGGAAAGAATTCTCTGTAGTAACTCAGATCCCACCCCATCTAACATCCCATCATAAACCATTGGGCATATTTACCGCTAATAGTCAAAGACCAATCTCATTATACCATCCCCTCCATAAGCTTATCAAGCTTAGTCTTGAAGCCAGATGTGTCTTTTGCCCCCACTACTCCCCTTGGAAGGCTGTTCCAGAACTTCACTCCTCTGATGGTTAGAAACCTTCGTCTAATTTCAAGTCTAAACTTACTAAGGGTGTGCTTCATTCTTTATCACTTGAAGTCTTTAAATCAAGACTGGATGTCTTTTTAAACGTTATGCTCTGGTCTAACCACAAAATATGAGTTTGATGAAGAAATTACTGGCCAAAACTATTTGGCCTTTGTTATACAGGAAGTCAGACTAGATGAGCATAATAGTTCCTGCATCTATTAATATAATTGCAACTGAAAATGATATCCCATTACTCTAACCATATTGTGCTATTGCATTATATATAACTAGCATTTTCAAATCATAATGGTTTGATAGCATTGTATACAGTAGCTTGTAAATTTCCAGTGACTTATTGTGTTTTGGGTTCTGATCCTTGTATATGTGTCAAATATTACTCATTTTAATGCAGTAGTAGGGCTGCTATTACTCTGAGTTTTCATTCCCTCCTACCCCACTTCCACTCCACTCCCCCACATGATGTCTTCAGATACTGTGGTTTTAACATTTGTCAAGGACCATGACTGCACACCATATTGTGAACTGTCAGTTCCAGTCATTTTGAGAATCACGTACTTTCTCCTCTCTGAAGTGGTGCTGAGATGATTCTTCATTGCTCGTTAGAGGCCTGGAATGCAGCAATTTTCTGCCATATTCCAGTAGCAATCAACACACTGAAATACATTCTTTTGTGATTTCATAAGTGTAAATTCCTGGCAAATCCAATGAAAGCAGGAAGATCAATCACTAGCAGACTTCCTTCTGAGTCAGAATTAAACCAATGCCTTAGCATGTTGTCAGGACCCAATTCATACCATATTTTGAATGGCACATAATACCAAAATCCTGAACCAGTTGTGGTCACTAGAGATCTTATGGCACTTTTCACAAGACAAGCATTGCAAGACCTGGTACTCTGACCAAATCCCAACATGGGTGGTTAATTTTAAACTAGGCTTGTTCAATTTTCTGGTCTTACTAGGATGGCTACCACACTCCACCCCAGAAATGGCTGCAATCCAGTAATCACAGAAATGTAGGCTTGGAAGGGACCTCGAGAGATCATCTAGTCCCACTCCCCATGCTGAGGCAGGACCATGCTGAGGCAGGCAATGGTCTAGTCCTAATGGGATTTGTCTAACCTGTTCTTAAAAATCCTCCAATAATGGGGATGCCACAATCTCCCCTGGTAACTGATTCCAATACTTAACTATCTTCATAGGTAGAATTTTTTTTCCTAATGTCTAACTTAAATCTCTACTTTAAATCTACTTGATGTAGATTAATTCAATTTCTTTTTGTCCTACTTTCAGTGGCCCGGAGCATAAGTGATCGCCTTTATAACAATTTGTCTTTATAACAGTTTTTAGCATATTTGAAGACTATCAGCTTCCTCCTCAGTCATCTTTTCTCAAGACTAAACATTCACAGTTTTTTAATCTTTCCTCATAAGTCAGGTTCTCTAAATCTCTTATTGTATTTGTTGCTCTCTTCCAGACTCTCTTCAGCTTGTCCACATCTGTCTTAAAATGTGGTCCCTAAAATTGGACACAGTACTCTAGCTGAGGCCTCACTAGTGTTGAGGAAGGTGGGACAATCACCTACTGTGTCTTGCATACAACATTCCTGTTAGTATACCCCAGAACATTAGCCTTTGTCTCAACTACATCATGTTGTTGACTCATATTCAATTTGTGATCTACTATAAATCCCAGATCATTCTCTGCAAGTACTATCGCCTAGCCGGTTATTCCCTATTTTGTATTTGCAGATGATTTTTTTTTCCTTCCTAAGTGTAGCACTTTGCATTTGTCTTTACTGAATTTCATCTTGTTGATTTTGGATCAATTTTCCAAATTATCAAGGCCATTTTGAATTCTAATCCTGTCTTCCAAAGTGCATGCAACCTGTCCTAGATTGGTGTCCACTACAAATTTTATAAGGATACTCTCCACTCCATTATCCAAATAATTAATGGAAATGTTGACTAATACAGGACTCTGTTGGATCCCACTCTATGTCCTCCGAGTTGGACAGCGAATCATTTCAACCAGTTGTGCGTCCATCATATAGTAATTTCATCTAGACCACATGGAGTCCATCCTTATTCTGCTGCTCTCTCTCCCTCTTTTCCTTACGGCCATGAAGTCAATCATTTTATGACCATTTTCGTATAAATTGCCTTCTGCCTTCAGAGTCAGCACAAGTACTCCTCCCTGTGGATTATAATTAAGGCTATGATTTAGTCATGGGTATTTTTAGTAAAAGTCATGGACAGGTCACGGGCAATAAATAAAAAGTTACATCCTATGACATGTCCATGACTTTTACTAAAAATATCCCTAACTAAATCTTAGGTGCTGGAGAGGGGTGCTCTCACAGATGCTGCTGCTCCTGTGGGGGTGGGGAGTGTGCGCCAGGGTGCCGCCGCTGCTGCTCCAGGCATCCGAGCAGCGGCCGGTGTGGCTGGCCCCATGGCTTCCTGAGCTGCTTGGGCAGCCCTTGGGTCAGCCACACCAGCCAGTGCAGAAGTCACGTAGGTCATGGAAAGTCACGGAATCCGTGACGTCTGTGACCTCCGTGAAAGACTTGCAGCCTTAATTATAATCAAGTCTAAAATGGCTCACCCCCCTGGTTACATCCTCCATTTTCTGAATCAAAAAGTTGTCCCCAACACTTTCCAAGAACTTACTGGACATATTTTGTTTTACCTTATTACTTTTGAAACAGATGTCTGGGTAGTTAAAGTTCCCCATTACTGCCAGGTTCTTGTGTTTTAGATATTTCTGTTGTTCTAGAAACGCGTCCTCCACCACTTCCTCCTGATTTGGTGGTCTAGACTCTAGAGTAAACCCCTACCATGATATCACCCCTTTTCCCCCCCCTTTTATCTTCACCCTCAGACTTTGAACCAGTCTGCCTCTCACCTCCTTGTGGACCTCAGAACAAGTGTATATAATGTTGATACATAATGCAACACACCTCCTTTTTTTTCACTGCCTGTCCTTCCTGAACAAGCTATACCCCTCTATACCAAGATTCAAGTCATGAGATTTATCTTTCAAAGTCTCTGGTGCCAATGAAGTCATAGTTTATCTTGTGTACTAATATATCCAGTTCTTCTTGTTTATTCCTCATACTCTTTGGATTTGTGTATAGACATCTAAGATGCTGAGTAGATTCCCTCTTTGTTTTCCCTCTTATGCTCCTGAGGATGGATGGATGGATGAGGACTGAGGTTAATTATCATTACACAGTGACACTATTAAAATATCTACAGTTACTTGCATTTGCAAGTAAGTAATATTACCACAATATATGTGGTGGTCTTTGTTCTTAGGGTAGGCACTACCTAGGAAATCCTGCAAACATTACTTTTTTGCAAAGACATTTTAAAGCTTTCAGTGGCAACCACAGTATGTATCTTTTGTAAGGCTTTCAGGAAGTGAGGTTATGATTAAAAAAAATAAAAATATCCCTTGAAGACATTCTCACATGTAAATTTCCCCATGTGTCACATCTTCTGTCTCTCTTTCTCTCTTAGATTGTAAGCTCTTAGGGGCTCTTTTTTATATTATCCAGCACTCACCACACAGTCAGTAGTAAACAGATAATTATTCGGAGTTTTGTAACTGTGTAAACCACGATCAAAGCAGCAGCTAGAGCAATCAATCAATCAATCAATTGATAATAGTAATATTTAAGTAAATCTATTTAAGAGAAGGAAGGCCTGGTGGTCAGGGCCAGCTCTAACTTTTTTGCTGCCCAAGCAAAAAAAAAAAAAAAAAAAGGAGCACTGCCCCGCTGAAACAAAAACAACCCCCCGAGCGCCGCTCCGCCGAAACAAAAACAACCCCCCGAGCGCCGCTCCGCCGAAACAAAAACAACCCCCCGAACTCCGCCCCGCCGAAACAAAAACAACCCCCTGAATTCCGCCCCGCCGAAACACAGAAATGAACAAACAAACAAAAACTCGAGCGCTGCCCTGCCACCCGAAGATTGGCTGCCCCTTACAAGGTGCCACCCCAAGCACGTGCTTGGTTGGCTGGTGCCTTGAGCTGGCCCTGCTGGTGGTTACAGCAATCACCTAGGATTTGGGAGACCTGTGTTTAAGACCCTGCTTTGCCACAGAATTCCTACGCAACCTTGGGCAAGTCGTATAGTCTTTCTGTGCTTCAGTTCACCATCTGTTAAATCGGGATAAATAGTATTGCCATGCCTTGCACGGGAGGTTATGAGAGTAAATACATCAGAGATTGTGAGGTGCTTAGAAACTGTGGTGATGGAGGCTGTATAGTACCTTTGATATTGTGTGGATTTTCTGGCGCCTGAGAATAGGACAACAGTTGGTCATTGTGTGTGGGATTATCCAAATTGTCTCAGTTATTTAGCCCATTGGCTTTCCTTGGCACATGTTCTTCTCCATCACTTAGAGGAGGTTGAGAACCTCACTCTGTGTCTGTATCCAAACATCATAGCTTAGGCATATGCCTATAAAGGGTAGGAAGTGGAATCCTGAATTGGGATAGCCCTGAAAAATGGAAATGTTGGGGTCAGATTTGTATTCTGTGTCTCTGGTCTGTCCATATAAAATGATCAATAGCCTATTACTGAAAATCTGTGGGTGAGGCAGGGATTGTCATTGGAGGGGCTCATCTTTGTATCTGTGCTTTTAGAGACCACGCTGAGCATTACTTTATTATTATTTGTATTCTCTTAGTGTCCTGCCCCAGGGCCCCATTTTGCTAGGTGCTGTACATATACAGGACAAAAACATTCAAGGCACGGAGCATTCAGCTTAACATCTCTTTGGGGCTTCTATTTCCTTTTTCACTAGCAAGGCCTAATTATCTGATTACTCTCAAACTATTGTTTCCTTTGTGTATTAACTACACATCCTGTCCACATGTATAGGCAGTTCAGTCTCTGCCTTTGTTTGTGCCTCTTTTGGCTTTGATAGTTGTAAAACTATGTACGGAATCTGTCACTATCCTTTAACCAAGTGTAAAACAGATAACAGGCGATATTTGATTAGTGTTACTTTCTCTGGGCCAGACCATGACAATGGAGGGAAAAAGGATGTTTGACCTACGTCATGGTAATTTTTCCTCTTAATTGAGCAGCTCATTTACAGAATATTCTTTCTGATGTGTGGCTGTGTAAATTCCCCGTTCTGTGCCCCTGGTGACAGCACTCGCGCACTCCAGCAGCAGCTGAGAGACCAAGAGCTGCACGCGCGAGAGGAATTCCTTTGGGTCCAGGATGAGATACGGTGAAATTCCCACTGCCTGCAAGCCACCGCCAGTGTAAAGAATATCCTCGTTCTGTCGGCGTCATGGGGAAGCAAAACTCTTTTCTGGCATCAGCCGAATTTGTCAGTGTTTTCCGTGGGGGAAAATACTGGGGTTGAGGAAAATCACAAGAGCTTCCAGCTGTGATGAAGCCAGAAGCAAAGCTGGCTGAACTGGTGGCAGTGCTTCACTTCAGAGGGCTTGGATGTGCAGTTTGGCTCAGTCACATTTTGCTATGGCCCATTTTTTGCACATGATCCCTAGAGCCAATGTCCTCAAAGGTATTTAGCCGCCTAGCTCCCATTGCTTTCAATAGAAGTTAGGTGCCGAAATACCTTTGAGGATCTGCACCTGCATCATATTCAGCTCTAGCGTAAGCAGGTGCAAATCCCATTGACTACAATAGATACCCTAGCACTTTCTCCAGGGCCAATTGGCCTAAGACTACTCCGTACACTCTTATGTGACAGCTGCCCACTGTAGGTCATCAGTAGGGATTAAATGCAGGACCTCTCAGTTTAAAAAGCAAGACTCTACCGCATAAGCTAAAGGACTACAGCCCCTAGGTGGGAGAGGAAGCAAGCTAATTAATATCTTATGGGGAGCACTCACACTGAGTAGTACTTTCCCACCCAACAAGAGAGCACAAAGACCCAGACTGTGGCAATGGGGGTTACACTTACACTTACCTTCTCGCATGCAGTCTTCCGGGACACTTAGGTTTTGTGTGTTACAGGATCATTAATTTCAAGTTTAGAGCTGGGCAAAACCTTTTCAGACAATAGTTTATTCACCAAAAAATGTGGCTTCAGTTGACCTGAAATGATTTGTGATGAATTGTTAGAATAGCTTTGATTGAATCTGACAATTGAAGTCCCCTTTCCACCTCAGGCAGAGTGGGGAACTGAATGCTGGTCTCCCACATCCCAGCTGATTAAATGTTACAAAGAGAATCCCACTGCCTCCACCACTTCCTCCTCTGCTGGGTGTTCTATGACTGTAGTCTCCTTTGCTCTTGTTAAAACGTCCAAAAATGAAACAAAAAAAAAGTGTCACTTCAGTCAACCCGACCTGTAATATTTTCATACTTTTCAATTTACCAAAAATGTTTGAAAAAAAATTGGTTTGGGATCAAACTGAAACAACACTTTTTATTTTTTTTTTTTTCAAAATTGCCAGCAAATCAAAAAAATTTACTCTTCTCCCAGCTCTTATCAAGTCAAACTTACCATGTGAGCAAATGGCCATGTATGTTATCTGTATTGTGATGAGCTTGTAATAGGACTGGGAACGAAAAGATCTAGGTTCTATTCCTTGCTGTTCTGCTAACTTGCTGCTTGATTGTGGGTCAGTCATTTCACTTCTCTATGCCTCAGTTTCCCGATCAGTAAAATGGGGGTGGTGATGGTGTGTGAGGTTTAGCTCAGTGAAGTTCGTAAAGCCCTTTGAGTTCCTTGGATGGAAGGAGCTGGAGAAGGACAAAATATTTTATTATGAAAGCTCAACAGGTAAATTATCAGCTAGCTTCCAAGAAGAGGTAGATGAAGAATCCTTCTGTGCGTATGATCATAGCAAATGTCTCTGAACCAAACTGTACACCTAGCCAGTGACTGGGTCCAAGGGCGGAGAGAGTCCCAGGAGCTTCTTCACCCTTTCAGTCCCTGCTTGGGACCAGCCAGAATGCAATGACCTTGCAGGGTTTGCACTGCTACTGGTGCAGACTTCTGAAAACACAGGAACATGGGAAATGCCTGAGCAGATCTGTACTCCATCTAGTCTAGTGTACTGACCCCATCAATAGCCAGCACCAGCTGTTTCAGAAGAAAGTGCAAGAAAGGAGGAGGCAGCTATGGACTAACCTGGAGGCAGCTATGGACTAACCTGCCACCAGGGGAAATTTCTTCCTAACTCCCATTAGTGTGTGGTTGGTTTATGCCCTGGAGTGGCAGAGTTTAGATCCCTTCCAAACTTTATTTTTAAATCTTTAGTATAACAACACTGGATAATCTCATTCTGCATATACAAATCCAACCCTTTTTTGAATCCCACCAACATCTTTGCCTCACTGATATCATGTGGCAATGAGTTCCACAGGATAACTGTGCATTGTGTGAAAAAGAAGTGGAGGGGTTAAGGGGTGGGACCATGGCATCCAGCACAGGCCTGTGACTAATGCCACAATTTGGCCATACATCTCTCTCCTTTTTAAAGAGTGGTTACTAGTAGGGTTAACATATTCTCCTTGCATTCCTCCTAGTGCACTTGGTAAAACAAAACAAAGTAACTAAAATGAAATAAGAATTAATATTTGGTGTTATGGTTTCCTCTCAAAGCAAGACCTCAACTGCTGCTTCAGTATTGCACCCAGTGGGATCTATGGAGGAACCAGGATTTACCTGAATCTTTTAAAAATATCTGAAATATTTAGAATAAAAATAAATGAGTGGAGGAAAATGAGAGAAATTTGAGGGAATGAATGATTCAAAACCAAAAGGGCTTTCCTACCCTTATTGCACAGGAAGGGCTGCCCTGATTCTTTGTTGCTTCACCCATGGCATAGTCATTTACACCTGTCAAAGTGCGTATAACTAGGATTATCCAACTAGGATTATCCACTTATCCACAGTAGCACTAGCCACTAGAGCTAGTTGGGAATGTTTCCACCAAACATTTTTTGGTTGGAAAACACTGATCTGAAAAAAACAAAATTTTTACCCAGGATCAAGTCCAGCTCTGCTTGGTTCATAGGAAGTATTTGAACTAACCACTGGGTATTGACTAGCCTGAGAGGTCTCTTATTCTCTCACTCATTTTCATGATAAAATTTGAAAGGTCTTGGTTACATCCCAATATGGAGTGGAAAACACATGTGCAATCTTGAAAGTTTTCATGGGACAGGAAAATTGTTCCCCCCGCCCACTTTGCACTCTTTACATATGTGTAAATGACAGGGCCGGCTCTAGGTTTTTTGCCGCCCCACGCAACAAGCTCTGGGCTTCCCCCTCCCCCCCCACCATTGCCCCCCACACACCCCTCCTGCCGCCCCAGCCCTGGGCTCTCCCCCACACACACACACCTGCACCCTCCTTCCACCGCAGCCCTGGGTCACTGGTAACTAGCTCCCAGGGCAGGTCATTCAGCAGGAATTTTAGATGTGCACAGAACACAGACAGGATTGGTTCCCATATGGTTACAGAACTGCAGTAAAGTGGAACAATTTTCAGCTTGTGTGATTGGAGGATATCTGGATGCATATTATAAGACTGTCCTACATAAATGAGGAAAAGTTGAGGTGCCTTTATTATTCTTTTGTTCCATTCTTTCTTTCTATGGGGAATTTGCCAATGCAATATCACTGTCTTCCTTTTAAACAAACAAACAAACAAACAAACAAACAAACAAAAAAGCAATGGCTGTTGAAAATAGCAATTCCAGTCCTAATAACCACTGGGAAGCATTTCTTGCTCAATTTTATCCTACTTTTTCTACAGCAAGTTACAGTGGATCAGTATATTTGATTTGGGAGAAATGAAGTAACAGCTGCCCAAACTGAGCTTGAGCACTCCTGAGTTTTGAGGTGTTCAAATCTGGAAGGCAGGTGCTGGGGTGGGGAGGGGAAAGCCTGTGGCTCCGCAGGGAAGCACGGCAGCATGTATGCAGCAGCGTGTCTGGCACTGCGCAAAGCCAGACATGCTGGTCTGAGTGGCATGGTAAGGGAGTTGGGGGGGGTGGAGAAGGGGTAGGAGGTTCCGGGGGGGGGGCTGTCAAGGGACAGGGAGCAGGGAGGGTTGGATGGGGCAGAGGTTCGGGGGGGCAGTCAGGGGCAGGGAGAAGGGGGGGTTAGATGGGTTTGGGGGGGCAGTCAGGGGACAGGCAGCAGTTGGATAGGCATGGGAGTCCCAGGAGTTTGTCAGGGGACAGATAGGGGGTAGGGTCCTAGGGGGAAAGTTGGGGGGTGTCTCAGGAGGGGGCAGTTGGGGACAAGGAGAAGGGAGGCTTAGATAGGGGGTGAGGTCCTGGGGGGCAGTTGGGACAGGGGTCCCAGGAGGGGGTGATCGGGGACAGGGGGGGTTGAATGGGTTGGGGTTTCTGTGGGGGGCAGTCGGAGGGAGTGGATGGTGGCAGGGTGGGGCTACCTTCCCTCCCTGTGGAGTGTCCTATTTTTTGAATGTTAAAATATGATATCCCTACCACAGTGCAGCTCTCCATTCACAGCAGGCTGCAGCATGAGGTCTCAGCTTCCTCACTCCCTCCCCTTCTTTCCTGTTGGTAGTGGCCAAGGGAATGCTGGGAAATGTAGTTCTTTCCCTGCTCCAGGGCTGGCTCTATAGGCAGGGAGCTAACCAAGGAACTACAGCTCCCAGGGCCCCCTGTTGGTTCTCAGCTCCCATGCTGGATCCCTGCCACCCCTGCAAATGGGCTGCCCCAAGCACATGCTTGCTTTGCTGGTGCCTAGAGCCACCACTGGTAAATGACTACAGAAGGTGCTAGGTAGTTCAGCCCCTGTTGTAAAATGTTCAAAAGCATGTAAGTGATTGACAAGCCTAAGGCCATGTCTACACTAGCACTTATGTCAGCAAAACTTTTGTTGCTCATGAAAAAAATGCGGCCCCCACTACACAACATAACCGCTGGTGTGCACAGCGCTATGTCAATGGAAGACGATCTCCTGCTGACAGAGCTCATTGAGCTGGTTTTATTGATGGTAGAGCTCTCGCTTCTCAGCATAATGCGGCTATACAAGTGATCTTACAGTGGCACAGCTGTATCGGCACAGCTGTGCTGCTGTAAGCTTGCAGGTGTAGCCATGGCCTAAGTCCCACTGAAGGTGGTTAGAGCCAGGAACTGGGAATCGGGGAGCCTGGGTTCTATTTCTAGCAGTACTGCTGGCTTGCTGGGTGATGTCTCTTAGCTTCATTTTGCAAATCTGTAAAGCAGGTAAAATAACAATATTTATCTCCCTCAAAACTCCTAGTCTTATCACTAGTATCTGTAAGGCATTTGAGAGGAAAGGTGCTGGTGAAAGGCAAAGCAGTAGCGTTATGTGCAGCGGTATGTTGCAATTGTTCATTGTCTATGCGGGACCCATAGATTGCAGTGTCACCCTGCAAGCTGCCCCAATGTGCATTCTGAAACCTCTTGTGCAGTTAGGTCACAGGGAAGTTCCCTGGGGCTTGCCACACACTGTGTGGTACAGTTCAGTTTGCTGTGGATCCCAATCTAGCATGTGTAACAGGAAACTTCCCCAGCAACCTCTGCACTGGGTATCACTAAGACGTCACAAGCTGCAGCTTTTCAGCCTTTCTCCTTCAAGTAAGTCAAAGAAACACATGAAGTGAGAAGCAGCAGCATTACTCAAAATAGGAGATGATGGCTTACTGCATCAGTCAGGAAATCAGGGCCCTCTTCCCCTGCGTCCCCTTTGCACATTTATGTTATGGTACATATTTCTGCATGTTTTATATGTGCATTGCTTTCTATACAACAGGTGTGACTGAAATACACTCCAGTACTTTTACAACTGGAAATTAGTATCTTGCCACATATATCAGATATAAGGTCAAATTCCTTTGCTGGTATAAATCAGGGTAATTCCTTTGATTTCACTGGAGCTACACTGACTTACACCAGCTGAGGATCTGGCCCATAATGTGAAAATATTTTGCTTTGCAAATAACAAATGCCTGGAGCTTGCAGGTAATATTTGAGCAGAGGGGTGCTTTTGTGATGTCAGCAGTCAGGTCACTCTTGTTCTGCAGACTTGGTATTTCCGCTCACTCAGAGAGTCGTTAATATAATGCTGTCCAAACATAAGAGCAGATTCAGCTTGACCATGACTTGGAAAACGGGGAAGCAGAAGAGGACAAAGGAGAAGAGGGGGAAAAACAGGCAAAGAGAAGTAGAGGAAGAGAAGAGAGAGAGAGAGATTTTTTAATTCCTCTATGCATGCTTTTACCTTCCTGCACTTCCACAGACCAGTTTGCCATAATTCAGTTTCATGGTTTGCTTTCCCTTCATTATGAATGTTAACTACCACTGAATAGTGAGGAGATTGAGTCTGGGAGGGATGAAAAGGGTAGCAGGGTAACATTGGTATTTTGCTACCTACATTGTGTTGTCACCCCAACTGTTATTCACCCCCTCACAAGAAGCATTGGGCTTTCTGGGTGATTGATGTACCTCAGGCAGGGAGAGATTACTGTCAGGCCTGATGAGGGTGGTGAGAGGGCTCTAGTCTCTCAAAATATTGTATTATGGGGTGGGATATGTAGATTCATAGAATCCCAGGCCAAAAGGGACCATTGTGATCATACGGCCTGACCTCCTGTATAACACAGGCCATAGAACTTCCCCAGAATAATTCCTAGAGCGGAGGTGTTAGAAAAACATCCAGTCTTGATTTAAAAATGGTCAGCGATGGAGAATCCACCATGACCCTTGGGAAATTGTCCCAGTGGGTAATTTCTCTCATCATTAAAAATGTACACCCTATTTCCAGTTTGAATTGGATCGTGTTAGACCTTTCTCCGCCAGATTGAAGAGCCCATTATTGAATATTTGTTCCCCATGTAGGTATTTAGAGACTGTGATCAAGTCACCCCTTAACCATCTCTTTGTTAAGATAAATAAATTGAGCTCTTTTCGTCTGTCACTATAAGGCACGTATGCTAATCCTTCATTCTTGTGGCTCTTCTCGGAACCTTCTCCAATTTATCAACATCCTTCTTGAATTGTGGGCACTAGCCCTGGACACAACATTTCAGCAGCAGTTGCACCAGTGCCAAACACAGAGGTAAAATAACCTCTCTGCTCTTACTCGAGATTCCCCTGTTTATGCATCCAGGCTCACACTAGCTCTTTTGGCCACAGCATTGCACTGGGAACTGATGTTCCCATATCAGCTGATCCATTATCTTGCATGGGATTGATGTCAGGCTGGCAGATTTATGCCTGAGTTATCCCACGTATTCTTTTTAAAAATTGGCACAACATTAGCTTTCTTCCAGTCTTCTGGAACCTCCCCAGTGCTCCAAGACTTACTGAAAATCAACAGAGTAGTATCCATCTAACACTGCATGATACATCTTTGTATTTAGGGACCTGGCAGTCTCATTGGTTTCAGAATAAGACCTACCTCTGGCTTTGGAAAGTGTTTTTATCATTGGACCATGCTTGTATCACTGTTAATGTTGATAACTCCCAGTAGGGCCGATAACTCTGTTTCCTAGAAACCAGGGATGGCAGATTCAGGAGGTTTCCTCCAGTTTATTGACAGCCTCTATTATTATCCTGCATTATTTCTATTACAGTAGTGCCCAAAGTCCAAATCGGGATCTGGGACCCCATTATCTATTAGTCTGTTTTATCTGTGCTCAGCACAGTACAGAGATACACTGGTTGGTCTGAAGAGCTTACACTCACTTCCAGCATTCTTCCCCCATAATATTGACCTTTTCAGTGTCATCAGTGGTAGAAGCCCCACTTATTTAAAAGCAAGTCTGGAGGAAGGACTAGGAAATAATCTGTAGGGAATGGAGATGAGCACAAGATGGCAAATTTGGATCTAGATTTTAACACTGCACAGTGTCGCGATGCTGGGATGCTACCCTGGAGGAGGCATAGACCAGGTGGCTGTAGACGTCTTTTTTTTCTCTGGTTTCCATGACTCTAAGATAACAGAAAGGATGTTGGTTGGGTATTACATCAAGGGGCAGATCCTCAGCTGGGGTAAACTGTCATAGCTCCATGGACTTTGATGGAGTTATAATTTATACCAGTTGAGGATTTGGCCCCAAGTTCCTTCCTCTCTGATTCACATATACACCATTCCCAAACTTCCCCACCTACAGCCAGCTTAAAAACTTGTAACTTGCTGTTTTCTATTTTTCCCCTAGAGTTCTTTCCCCATGACTTTCCCCTAGTAATGGGAATTATGTTCAGTTGATCAGGGGGCTGAGTCACTGCATGGAAAAAAGCCGGGATGACCAAACTCAGTTAGAATGGTGCATGTGGATCTGAGGGACTTTTCCTTTGACAATGTCAAATTGTATAGATTTGGGGACTGATTCAGGCACCCTTATGTTGGGCAATACCAGCTCACTCAGGGCTAGGTTATACCATGCCCTGGGCAGGGGGCAATGCAGAGCTACAGCACCCCAAGGGACGTGCTGGGAACACTGCCTTAGGAAAGCAGGAAGATTCTTGGAGCTCTGTAGTGCACTGGAGAAAGAGGCTCACTGATATTCCCCTTTAAAGTGCAGCATGTCTTCCCCCTCCCGACCAGGTGTTTTGTTAGCTCTGGCCTTTCCTGCCCCCATGGGGTGCCCATGACCCTTGATGCTCAGGCTCTGGGATGGAGCTGGGCAATGGGAAATTACAAAGGGAATCCCTGTGTCAAAGGTAAGTTCCATCCGGCGGAGGGGTTGGGGTCTACTGTTGTTTAGACTCTGCAAGACCAAGAACAGTAAGTGGTGTTGAGCTGGTTGACTGAAGGATTGATATCATCCCATTCTGGTTCATCTTAATGGTGTTTAATGCTGTGTAGTGTAGTAACCGGGACATCTCTTTACTCTGAGCTAGCAGAGAGAGGGTAGAGAGGTTCTCTCTTATTTTTTGACCTCTGAGTCTGATTCAGTCTTGGATGAACCCACCAAGTATCAGATGCCCACATGACTCTAAAACTGGTGGGTCTATTACACTTGCCTTCAAGATTTGGGGTGAAGTTTTTCTGGCTACCAATGCTACCAAATTTCCATGTGCCACTATTAACTTAGGATCAGACTGGTATAAGATGTTTTGTTTTGTATAAGATGTTTGATTTGTTTTGTTATTACAGTATACCAGGAGCAGGGAAGGAAGGCATCCATCATCCTCTCTTTCCCTAGATAACTACTAAGTGGTTGTCTTCACTTACTCTTCCTTGATAGTGAGGGAGTGTTTTACGCAGAACTCCTGGTTATTTAAAGGGACAGTCCCATTGTTTTGAAGAGGAGGTGTTAACTGTATGCTTTGGCATATGGTTGAAATGGTTTCTGAGAGTGAATCCTAACCTCTTCACCACACCATTCCCTCTAAATACACAAATGGAGCTTCAGAAAGCCAACCAACCAAACAAGAAAAAACCCTCAGCCTGGGAAATTCCCTTTGCTAAACCACCTCCCTCCTTCTCAGGACCTATCCCAATTCTACAAAACAACAAAAGTGGCCACTTGAGAATAACACATTCATTAGACAAAACTGCCTGTATTTTTCAAAACTACTTTTGATGAGCAAATCCTTTTTCTTAAACTCAGTCCCAAAGCTATGGAAAAAAATACCCACTTGACATTGTTGTTCTGCCAGGTAACATACAGAAGAGGAGATCTCTTTAATGAAGACAATAAAATTATGGGGCCAGGTCCAGTTCATCTAACTTATGCAATAAATTCATACAGCTATCAAATCCCTCCTTAGAACCTAGTTCTGCTGGGATGCCTACAAGTCACTCCCATCTAGCATTGGTTGGGCACATGGTGAGCTGTCACTTATGCTTTTCTGCTACCCTCTCTTCTGCTACCTCCTCCTTGCACTCACCCTGCCCCATTCGCCTGTTTGATACAACTGCTGCATCCTGCCTGTTTTTCATGTTGTGAGGTCTCTGGGGCAAAGACTGTGGGTAGGATTCACAAAGGTATTTAGGAACTAACTCTGGGAATTAGGCGCCAAAACACCACACCTAAAGACGAGAGAATGGAATTGACAAAAGTTCTTGTCATCTGTTTGTTACTTTGTTACAGTGCCTAGCACAATGGGACATTGATCCTTCCATGGGGGTTTTAGGTACTTCTTAAAATAAATAGATAATAATGGTCATGCAAGTATTTCCATTGGGTCAATACACTGCATGGCTGTGGCAGGACTGGTTAGCCACCTGCAGCACAAGCCCATCTAAAACCCTAGGTATGGGCTTGGGGTGGTTTGCTCATCCCACTGCCCATGTCGTGTATTGATCAAATGGAAATACTCACATGACCATTATTATTAATTATTTATATCAGAGAAGCACCTAAATTCTTTTACTTTTAGTGAGCTAGGTCTACATCTCCAGCTCCAGTGTAGACATACCCTGTGGTAGAGTCTCCTAATGGAAGTTGGCAAAGCCATCTCAGTTAAGTGATTTAAAAGTGGAGCTGGAGACAGCACTTGAGAACATACTGAAGGGAACGTTCCTGCATTAGCAGGAAGATATTCTAGACACCTCTGTCCATCTGGGTGTTTATATTGTTATCACCACAGTAGTGACTGGTGAAGGAGGAATGGATTTTCAACAGGCAGCTAGGAACCAAATTCTAGTCAAAGTCAATTGGAGTCAGGCGCCTAATTCACATTTCTGTCTTTGGAAATCTGACCCTGGGCACCTTTCAAAAAAAACCCAACAACCATCCAGAAGCAGAGAATTCTTCGTATACTGTCTCTCTTCCCCTCATATCTCCTCATATCTTCAATGGCAGAGAGGGTTGCACATCTGTTTGGGATTTTTGTTGCTTTTGCTTTATTGCTGAAGAGAAGCTAAGGGGGAAAGGAATGAGTCTGGCCCTTTGGGAATGAGATACAAAGTTGTTTTGATCACCAATTGCATGATTTCCATCACCAATTTCTAGGAAAAGATGGTGGCACAGTGAGTGAGACCAGCACTGTGCAGATGACAACGGGAACCTCTTTGTATTAGTATTGTTAGTCAGCTTAGGCATCTAGGGAAGTGCTGAAAACCACATTCCTTGAATTAGTTAGAACTAGGTCAACAAAACACTATGATTCCACAACTGCATAACCTGGGAGGAAAGAACAGGACAGGTGAGGATTTGGTTATGTTCAGCACTTAAACTGGTAGTTATGAAGCTGTTTTGGATGGTTTATACAATTCCTCAGGGTGTATTGGCCAAATGGAAGTAGTTGAATGATCTTTATTGTCTATTATTTACATTAGTGAAGCACTAAAAATCCCAAACAAGGATCAAAGCCAGACTTTGCCAGGCACTGTAACAAGTAACAAACAGGTGCCAAAGATGATGGGGAAATTCACAAAATGACTTAGGTGTGATGTTTTGGTGCCTAACTCCCAGAGTTAGGTACCTAAATATCTTTTTGGGGGGATTCACAGGCCCTGCCCCAGAGACCTCACTGGAATAATTTCCCAAGGGGCGGGTAGATTCTCCGTCACTGAACATTTTAAAATCAAGATTAGATTTTTTTCCCTAAAAGATCTGCTCTAGAAATTCTTGTGGGAAGTTCTAGGACCTGGTTTATACAGGAGTCAGAGTAGATGATCACAATGGTCCCTGGTAGCTCAGAGTGCAAGGAGGAGGTAACAAAAGAGTTTAGCAGAAAAGTAGAAGTCAAAGCTCCCCATGTGCCTAACCAATGCCAGATGGGAGTGACTTGTAGGCATCCCAGCAGAGAGAGGTTTTAAGGAGGGATTTAAGAGCTTTATGAATTTTATGCATAAGTAAGGTGCACCAGATCTGGCCCTATTTGTCTTCATTAAAGAGATCCCCTCTTCTGTATGTCACCTGGCAGAACAACAACATCAAGTGCGTATTTTCCCCCACAGCTTTGAGACTGATTTCAAGAAAAAGGATTTGCTCATCAAAAGTAGTTTTGAAAATCACAGACAGTTTTGAGTAATAAACGTGTTATTCTCAGGTGGCCAGTTTTGTTGTTTCGTGGAATTGGAACATGTCCTGAGAGGGAGGGAGGAGGTTTTGCAAAGGGAATTTCCAAGGCTAAGTGGTTTTCTTTTCTCTCCTCTGAACATCCATTTGAGTATCAAGAGGATCTAAAGCTGTGGTGAGGAGGTTAGACTCCCTCTCCAAAACTCAGAAACCACCTCAACCATATGCAATTAATACCTCTTCAAAATAATGGGACTGTCCCTTTTAGTAACCTGGAGTTCAGCTTAAAGCAAACCTCCACTCTTAAGGAAGAATAAGTGAGATTGACCCTTTGGTGTTTGATTAAGGAAAGAGGATGATGGGATGCATTCCTCCCTTGCTCCTGAAATACTGCAACAACAAAACACCCTCATAAAAGTGTAGCTGTGACTGCACGGGCAGCGGGACTGGCTAGGTGGCCTTAGTACAATCCTGTGTAAAGGCCTAGGTATGTACCTAGGGTGGTTATCCCAGCACCACTTGTGCTGCCACAGCTCCATTTCTATGTTTAGCATGCTTGCTGTAGCAGAGCTAGTACAGGTATATCTATCCAAGGGGAAAATTACACCTCCTGCTCCAGTGTAAACATACCTACAATCTCCCATATCTCCCTACTAGGAAATACTTTTTGATATCCAGCAGGTATTTCTGTTTGCCCAGCTTCATCCCATTATTCCTAGCCATTCCCCTCAGATCACCTCAAATAGTTACTCCCTCCTTGATGCTGATATTATTATGAAAGGGCAGTGGGAGGCTGGTGGAAGATGACAGGCAAACCTGATGCACAATGGTGATCCCAAAGACACTTAATAGTAGTGGGAAATGATTATACTGTGTCTGAGTTGGAACAAGGGAGGCCAAGCTATTCTGTTTGCCCTCAGGAGTTTCCACTGGGCTAGAGTATCAAAGTGACTTACAGTTGGGTTGGCACCAATCACAAGTATGCCAGTGTTTTCAGCTTCTTCTGAGCCCATTGCTTTTTTCTGGTACCCCTTCAGGAGGTTTTCTGGTCACTGATATTATGGCTAAACACCATCCACAGTGATTTGTGAAACATGCCTGCACTTATTGGGTGGTCATGTGACTGAGTGCACCTGTGAGGAGAGTTCCACAGTTACTTCAAAGCTACGGAAGCATAGATGAGTCATACCCAGGCTAACAATGCTTGCATTCACCATCAGATAATTACTACAGCACCATGTCCTGCTTGTTACCAGGAATGATATCAGTTCTTTCTGTCTGTCTGTATCCTGGGTTGTTAACCACTTCACTGCTGAGCCTCTGCTTCAGTGTCCCTGCTATCCTATTTAACTGAATGATGTCTAACTGGATTTTTTTTTAAAATTAGAGATATACCTACCTCATAGAGCTGGAAGGGACCCTGAAAGGTCATCAAGTCCAGCCCCCTGCCTTCACTAGGCAGGACCAAGTATTGATTTTTGCCCCAGATCCCTAAGTGGCCCCCTCAAGGATTGAACTCACAACCCTGGGTTTAGCAGGCCAATGCTCAACCACTGAGCTATCCCTCCCCCGCTAGTGAAGTGCCTGGTAGATGATGAGGCTTCATGGTATGAGTTTCATCTGACATACCTGCTTTTTAGGTGACAAATCTGAGGATAGATAATACAACAAAAATATCATAGTGCCACTTAATAAATCCATGGTATGCCCACACCTTGAATCCTGGGTGCAGTTCTGATCACCCCATCTCAAAAATTTATATTGGCATTGGAAAAGGTACAGAGAAGAGCAAAAAGAATGATTAAGGATATGGAACAGTTCCATATGGGGAGAGATTAAAAAGACTGGGATGGTTCAGCTTAGTCATCTCTTTTCCAAGGGGAGATATGACAGAGGTCTACAAAATCATGCATGGTGTGGAAAAAGTGAATAGGGAGGTGTTATTTACCTCTTCATATAACACAATAACTAGGGGTCACCAAATGAAATTAATAGGCAACAAGTTTAAAATAAAAGGAAGTATTTCTTCACACAACACACAGTCAATCTCTGGCATTTGTTGTCATGGGATAATTTTGAAGGCCAAAAAGATAACAGGGTTCAAAAAAGAATTAGTTCAGTTCATGAAGGATAGGACCATCAATGGCTATGAACCAAGATGGGCTGGGGATGCAACCCCAGGCTCCAGATGCTCTTAAATCTCCAACTGCCAGAAGCTGGGACTGGATGAGAGGGGACAGATCACTCAACAATTGCATGTTCTGTTCATTGCCTCTGAAGCATCTGGCACTAGCCACTGTCAGAGACAGGATATTGGGCTAGATGGACCATTGACCATATTGGGTCAGACCAGTCTTATATACATGGCGTACTGCTGGAGATACACAAAGTATGTCAGACAAATGTATATATAGGGCAGCCCTGTAGGTGTGTTTTGCACACTTTGCATGGATACTGAGGATAAATATGAATTAAGATGCACTTAGGCACTCACTTTTGAAAATGTTTGGCCTTAATGAGAAGCTAGTGGTGTGGTGGAGTCAAAGGGTGGTAACGGTGTCTGCTCGCAGAAAGGAAAGGTGGTTTGCACGCATATTACACAAAGTTATGAGAATAGCGCCTTAGTAAGTAACCATAATGCTCAACAAACTGAGTACAAATTATAAAACCATCACAATACATAAGATAAGACACAGATTCAACCTTGCTGTTAAAATCAAATTACGCTTTTAACAACAGTCCAAAAAACAATAAAACTGAAATTACAAAAGTTATGAATAAGTAAATCCATTTAGGATAAAAGTGCCACAAAAGTCATAGATACCTAGCCCAGAAGGGACCATTGTGATTACCTAGTCTGACCTCCTGGATAACACAGGCCAGAGAACTTCCCCAAAATAATTCCTACTGCAGATCTTTTAGGAAAACATCCAAACCTGATTAAAAAATTGGCAGTTATAGAAAATCCACCATGACCCTCAGTAAATTGTTCCAGTGGTTAGCAACCCTCACTGTTAAAAAAATTTACACCTTATTTGCAGTCTGAATATGTCTAGCTTCAACTTCCAGCCACTGGATTGTGTTACACCTTTGTCTGCTAGATTGACAAGTCCATTATCAAATTTGTTCCCCATATAGATACTTATAGATTGTAATTAAGTCACTTCTTAAGCTAAATACATTGAGCTCCTTGAGTCTATCACTATAAGGCAGGTTTTCTAACCCTTTAATAATTCTTGTGGCTCTTCTCCGAACCCTTTCCAATTTATCAACATCCTTCTTGAATTGTGGACACTAGAACTGGACATAGTATTGCGATCATCCCAATGCCAAATACAAATGTAATACCTCTCTATTCCTACTTGAGAGTCCCCTGTTTATGCATCCAAGGATCGCTTTTGCCCACAGCATCACAATGGGAGCTCATGTTCAGCTGATTATCCACCACAGCCACCAAATCTTTTTCAGAGTCACTGCTTCCCAGGATAGAGTCCCCCATCCTGAAGAATGGCCTACATGCTTTGTTACTAGGAGTATATATTTACATTTAGCTGTATTAAAATGCATATTGTTTGCTTGCACCCAACATACCAGGCAATTCAGATCACTCTGTATCAGTGACTTGTCCAGTTCACTATTTACCACTCCCTAAATTTGTGTGTCATCTGCAAACTTTATCAGTGATGATTTTATGTTTGCTTCCAGGTCATTGATAAAAATGTTAAATAGCGTAGGGCCAAGAACTGATCCCGGCTAGAAACATTGTCTGGGAGTGTAATGTAGTAAAATCTCATTCCGTGGGGAAGGTAGTGATGATGGAAAAGTGAGAGCAGTGTCATTTGATTAATAAAATTCTACAGAATCATCATTTCCATGATGTCACCCTCTGCAAGTGGCAGGGGGGATTCACTGCCCTCCCAGCTCCAGGGCCTTTGGTTGGTGGAAATTTTGATCATACGGTGTAGTCAGAAATGGGTCAAGTTGGGTACCATTAGTGTCAACCTCCTCATGGAAACCATGAAAGAACTGCCCTGAACAATGAGAGGCAGCAGCTTCATTACATCATACAACGATGACATTCTTTGAGTAATTCTTTGCATGCTGGAGCATTTTTCCTGCAAGGTATGCAGATATCTCATCCTTCATGCAAGTATGAAATAGTAGCTTCTTCACTGTGACAATGGAAATGTTCACGGAGTCAATTATTTTGTATTGGACAGGTGCAATATCATATGTGTCAGACATGAAGTGGACTTCATCATAGGTCCAATATTTTCTCTGTAGCCTCAATGAAGTGTTCAGGCAAATCTCAGCAGGCATTAACAATTTCTAGTTTGTCGAGAGCTTTTACCTCAGCCATACCATCTCTGATTGCTATGCTGAAAGGCCTCTGCTGGTGTAAGATACTGGTCACATTGTCAGTAGGTGCTGGTTTAGGAAGACCATGCAAGATGTGCATTAGTTTGCTTTTTGTGTGGCACATATGCATTGTTCCATCACATTCAAACATCAATCATGGGACCACGGAGAACCTGTACTTTCCCAAAGTCTTACAAAGATCAACAATACACTGAGATCTGGACACGACCAGGAGATAAGCAAACAATGACCTGTCTGCATTTAGCGCTGGAATAGTATCTGCCATCCTCCTCTGACTTCTTTCCATTCAAGGACAGCTTTAGTTTGTTCTTCTTGATTGGAGCCCATAGACTGATGGAGTCTTGGATAATTCTTTATGTGTTTAAGATTTCATACAAGTCGTGACCAGAGTATCCAGTGGACTGATCTCTTTAGCTGTCATTTCATTGAAAACTGCTTTTATCATGATTTTAATGAGCTCTGGTCTGTCACATGCAAATTGGTTACCAGTGCGACTAAGCTCATCCTGTAGCTTTAAAATTGCCCCTTCTTGGCATTTAACTTCACCTAATGAATCTAGATGGTGCTTGGTTATTTCTGGGGAAGAATTCTCAGCCATGGTTAATGTAAATATTGCCAGTAAAGCTGCCTTAATCAGCTAGTATAGGCTTTCCCATGCAGCCCCTAATGAATGGGGGTACATTGAGGGCCTGGCCAGAGAGGGAACATGGGCAGAGTACTTCTGGAAATCCCAGGATGGCATAACAGCTCCTTGGGAGCCATTATCAGACAATTCAAATAAGAGGAGCTTTGAGGCTGCTCTAATTTGTGCCATAGGTCAAACCAGCCATTAGCTGGCCCTGGTATAGAGTGATGTGTAGATTATGGAAATCCAACCCTTTAACCATCCCCTCAACCCAATTGACTTCAGCCAGACTTGTGTTTCGAGATCTCAGTAGGAGTTGTACTTCTCACTTTTCCACTAGAGGGCAGTTTTATCTTGTATGTTTTGTTTCATGGAATTGCAAATCAGATTCAGAATCATTAAAGAGACACAGTGAGTGAGGGAATACCATTCACTGGACCAACTTCTGTTGGTAAAAGAGATAAGCTTTCGAGCTACCACAGAGCATTACTCAGACAGGCAGAAAATCAGATACAAGCAAAGAACATCCTTTTTCTGGGAATTCTCCCATGCAGAGGAAGGAAAAAGCCTGTTGTCTGTCCTCACAAAACCTCTTCCACAACTCCTAAACATCAGTGTGACGGATGAATAATTTTAAATGAAAATGTGCTATCATGTGCCTACAAAATGTGGAGCTGGGAACAGGCATTCTGGAACTATTTTGAGTTTGGCTGATGTGCGGACAGAGACACAGCAGAATCATAGGCAATGTGAAATATTTTGCAAGGAAAGTATTTTTCTTCTGCTTCTGGATGTAAGCCCTATTACACAGAGCACACACGAGGAACCAGTTGATGAAAGGAAAGTGTTTGCAGATACGTCTATTTTGTATCCTATAGGTCTGATTCTCAAGACTGTAGATTCCAATCACTCTTACTCGGCATTTACACTGATATAATTCTATGGCATTCACAGCAGTTAATCTAGATTTGCAGCAGTGTAATTGAATTCAGAATATGGGTCAAAGACAAAGACTTATTCTGTGTGGAGAAAGATCTCACCAAAAAGCTTGGGATGGTCTAATGAAGTTCGTTAGAAAGAACTAAGCAATGATGGAGACGCTTAATTTCTTCCTGCCATGGAAAGTTGAAAGAGGTGTAATATAAATCTATAGATATTAACACTTCACAGCCCAACAGGTTTAAAAACAATTAACATCTACACAAATCAAAGTCTTGATTATAAAATACATAGTAATCTCAGGCTTAGGCAGAGTGGCTGCCTATAGGCTTGTCTGCGTTGTAAAATGTTGTTGGGATGGGACCAATGCTTCAGCGTGTTTAGGTAACATGATGCTGAGCATGATGTGTCCTGATCTACACTGGCCACAAACTCATGGTCAGTGTCTTATCATAGGAATGTAGGGCTGGAAGGGACCTCGAGAGCACAGCAAGTCCTGCACTGAGGCAGGACAAAATAAACCAAGACCACCCCTTGTTCAACCTGTTCTTAAAAACCTCCGATGGTGAGGATTCCACAACCTCCCTTGAAAGCCTGTTCCAGAGCTTAACTATCCTGATGGTTAGGTCAGGTATTAGGAAAAACTTTCTATATCTCTCTTGCTGCAGATTTAGTCCATTACTTCTTGTCCTACCTTCAGTGGACATGGACAGCAATTGATCCCCATCCTCTTTAATAACAACCCTTAAAATATTTGAAGACTCTTATCAGGTCCCCCCTCCATCTTCTTTTCTCAAGACTAACAACCCAGGTTTTTTAATCTGTCCTCATAAATCAATTTTTCTAAACCTGTCATCATTTTTTGTTGCTCTCTGCTGGACTCTCTCCAATTTGTCCACATCTTTCTTAAAGTGTGGTCCCTAAAATGTACCCAGTACTCCAGCTGAGGCCTCACCAGTGCCGAGTGTAGCAGACAATTACTTCCTGTGTCTTACATATCACACTCCTGTTAATACACCCCAGAATGACATTAGCTTTTTTCACAACTGCATCACATCATCTGACTCAACAAACCACAGATGTGCTCAGACATGTGATAGCTCTCTTTGAGGTAACTGATATTGGCTGGTGTGGTCTTGCTTTCTGCAATTATTTATATTACTGTAGTGCCAGTAAGGACCCGACCAAGATCAAGGTATCACTGTGCTAGGTGCAGTACAAATACATAGAGATGGTGTCTGCTCCAAAAAGCTTACAATCTAATTGGATAAAACAGAGAAATGGAATGTCCTCACTTGACAGCTGGGAAACTAAGGCACCAAATGGTTAAATAACTTGTCCAGGCTCTCTTTGGGACTCTGTAACAGTGCAGGGAAATTGAACCAAGCTCACCTGAGTCTCATTTCAGTGCCATACCTTCAGGGGATCTCTCTTCTCCCTCCTGAGGGTCTGTCTGAATCACGTGTTCTTGGATTAGACATTCCAGCTATGATGCACCTTTCTTGAGACTGCTTGCCAGAGGACATCCATGGCTAGTGGCAAGGCCTTTGCATTAAGGCATCTTTGACCATTTTATCCTCTGTAGACATTTTTCCCAGCTCTTTTTGGATCATTTTCACTGGCCCTCTTTTCTCTGGTTTGTTTTAATTTTTGATTCCTCCATGGAATATCCCACTCCTGGTCTTAGAGAGGTTGAAAGTCAATCTAACAAGGATTCAGTTGAGTTGCTCACTGATTCATCGTGGTTAGATAGAAAAGGATTGTGGTGGAGTCTTCAATAGCATGGGAATTGCTGTTCTCCCTTTTTTGCTCCTGCCTGCCCTATAGTTCAGAGGGCAGGTATTAAGGATAGTACAAGCACAAAAGACCTTGCCAAAACAGTACTCCAATGTCATCAACACCCTGCCCAGTTTGCAGAACACTTGTATTCTACCATCCTCATTGTACATACTGTGACAAAGTCAGGCGAGGCACCTGCAAGAGGGTGATGGAAGGCAGTATGTTAGCCCTAGAATGATTAAGGTTTTTTTTTCTTATAAACTGAGAATGGGTTACCTCAGGTCAATTAGGGACACCTGAGTCCAATTAGGGGCTGCCCGAGACCTTTAAAAGCCCCTCCTCTGGTTAGAGAGTAGGAGGTGAGACAAGCTGCTGCAGGGCTGGTAGCAGCCTCTCACCCTGTCTCCCTGATGCCCTCTTCCCTACTGGGGGAAACCCCCAAAAAGACACCACCACCCCAACAAAGGGAACAGGGAAAGATATTCCCCTTTTGTATGTATAAACTGGTTTCTTTTGGTTTGCTGGAGGAACCCTCTTTGGGCCTGCTCTGAGGCCTACCTTGAAAGTACTGATAACAGAATACAGAGGGGGAAGACAAACACTGTCTAGAGTGGGGCTGATTTAACCCAGGCGTTACCACCAACAGAGGGGGACGTGCAAAGTCTGACGAGACAGAGGAGGTGCCTTGCCACAATACCTGTACTTGGAGCATTCTTTATTAACAGATGATGGCAGTAATTTATTGTGTGTATTATGATACTGGCATAGAGGCCTCAATCAACACTGATGCTCTGCTGAGCTACACACTGTACAGCACAGTCCCTGCCCCAAAGAGCTGACAGTCTAAATGGACCAGACAAATGCTGGGAATATGTCAGGATGCCAAGTCCTAGGAAAGAAGACATTGGAACAGGCCGTTTGCACTGCAGTGTGAGGGGAAAATTGGCTTTTGTCAGGAGAAGGAAGGATCAAGCCAAACCAAAACCCTGAAGGTGATCAAATTGGGAACTGGGAATGCTTTGTTCCAGGTGGGCCTTGAGTGGTTGATTGGAGGGAAGGCTTTGAGCTAGGCCACCTGCTTCGAGCCAGCAGCTTTATAAAAAGGCAGCCAGTTGCGAACCGAGTGAGCAGCGAACAGAGGACAGGCAAACAGAGGGAGTTCACCTGCGGGGATTTCGCACAGAGTGTTTTTGCCTTTCAGGCTCCTGTGAGGAGTACATACAACATCTGAGGAGTCTCTTAGAAGGAAGACATGGCTAGTGAGTGATCAGCTGTTGTGCCCTGCGCAGAATGTGCCATGTTTGTCTTTCTCCCAGAGGACAGAAGCGACTTTGTCTGTACGAAGTGCAAGCTGGTCCGCATATTGGAAGAGAAGGTTAAAGGACTAGAGAACCAAGTATCAACCCTGCATTGCATCAGAGAACATGAGGATTTTCTGGATAGAAGTCAGTGTTTGGTGCTGGAAACACAACATGCTGAAGAATCAGAGAGTGCAGTGCAGAATGGGGAAGAATATTGGCACCATGTGACCTCCAGAAGAAGAAAGAGGAGAACCTATGTACCCCCAATGCAGATAGAGGTGTGAAACCGTTTTCAGGCTCTCTGCACAGGTACTACTGCGGAGAAAGATTTGGAAGAGCCCTCTGAGGGAAGGGATCAGAAGGAGGCCCCATCGACCAGAAGGCATGGGATGCATTATCATAGGGATGGGGGTTCCATGACCACCACTCCCAAGAGGAGGAGACAGATGGTGGTGATCGGGGACTTCCTCCTAAGGGAGATGGAGTCATCCATCTGCCGACCAGACTGGGACACTCGAGAAGTGTGCTGCTTGCCTGGAGCTAGAATCCAGGATGTGACGGAGTGTCTGCCGAGACTGATCAAGACCTCGGACCACTACCCCTTTCTACTTCTCCATGTGGGCACCAATGATACTGCCAAGCATGACCTTGAACAGATCACTGCAGACTACATGGCTCTGGGAAGAAAGATAAAGGAGTTTGAGGTGCAAGTTGTGTTCTTGTCCATCCTCCCTGTTGAGGAAAAGGCCCAGGTAGGGACCGTTGAATTGTGGAGGTGAACATGTGGTTACACAGGTGGTGTCGGAGAGAGGGCTTTGGATTCTTTGACCATGGGATGTTGTTCCGGGAAGAAGGATTGCTAGGAAGAGATGGGATCCACCTAACGAAGAGAGGGAAAAGCATCTTCACAGGCAGGCTTGCTAACTTAGAGAGGAAGGCTTTAAACTAGGTTCGCCGGGGAATGGTAACCTAAGCCCAGAGGTAAGTGGGGGATTGGGATACTGGGAGGAAACACAAGGAGAAAGGTACAAGACAGGAAGCCTCCTGATTCATACTGGGAAAATAGGGCAATCTGTTATCTTAGGTGCATGTACACGAACAGCATATATGGCAGGCGACCAGCTTGGTTTAACTGTGAAATCTTCAGTGAGCTTAAACTCAAAAAGGAAGCTTATAAGAAGTGGAAATTTGGACAGATGACTAGAAAGGAGTATAAAAATATTGCTCGAGCATGCAGGGGTGTAAACAGGAAAGCCAAGGCACAATTGGAATTGCAGCTAGCAAGGGATGTGAAGGGTAACAAGAATGGTTTCTACAGGTATGTTAGCAACAAGGTGGTCAGGGAAAGTGTGGGACCCTTACTGCATGGAGGAGGCAACCTAGTGACACATGATGTGGAAAAAGCTGAAGCACTCAATGCTCTTTTTGCCTCTGTCTTCACAGACAAGGTCAGCTCCCAGACTGCTGCACTGGGCAACACAATATGGGGAGGAGGTGAGCAGCCTTCAGTGGTGAAAGAACAGGTTAAGGACTATTTAGAAAAACTGGACATGCACAAGTCCATGGGTCCAGACCCAATACATCCAAGGATGCTGAGGGAGTTGGCTGATGTGATTGCAGAACCATTGGCCATTATCTTTGAAAATTTGTGGCGATCGGGGGAGTCCAGGACGATTGGAAAAAGGCAAATATAGTGCCCATATTGAAAAAAGGGGAAGAAAGATTCCAGGGAACTACAGACTGGTCAGCCTCACTTCAGTCCTCGGCAAAATCATGGAGGAGGTCCTCAAGGAATCCATTTTGAAGCACTTGGAGGAGAGGAAGGTGATCAGGAACAGTCAACATGAATTCACCAAGGGCAAGTCATGCCTGACCAATCTGATTGCCTTCTATATGAGATAACTGGCTCTGTGGATATGGGGAAAGCAGTGGATGTGAAATATCTTGACTTTAGCAAAGCTTTTGTTGCGGTCTCCCACAGTATTCTTGCTAGCAAGTTAAAGAAGTATGGATTGGATGAAAGGACTATAAGGTGGATAGAAAGCTGGCTAGCTTGTCGGGCTCAACAGGTAGTGATAAATGGCTTGATGTCTAGCTGGCAGCTGGTATCAAGCGGAGTGCCCCAGGGTTCGGTCCTGGGGCCGGTTTTGTTCAACATCTTTATTAATGATCTGGACGATGGGATGAATTGCACCCTCAGCAAGTTTGCAGATGACACTAAGCTGGGGGGAGACTTAGATATGCTAGAAGGTTGGGTTAGGGTCCAGAGTGACCTAGACAAATTGGAGGATTGGACCAAAAGAAATCTGATGAGGTTCAACAAGGACAAGTGCAGAGTCCTGCACTTAGGATAGAAGAATCCCATGCACTGCTACAGGCTGGGGACCGACTGGCTAAGCAGCAGTTCTGCAGAAAATGACCTGAGGATTACAGTGGACGAGAAGCTGGATATAAGTCAACAGTGTGCTCTTGTTGTCAAGAAGGCCAACGGCATAATGGGCTGTATTAGTAGGAGCTTTGCCAGCAGATCGAGGGAAGTGATTATTCCCTTCTATTTGGCACTGGTGAGGCCACACCTGGAGTATTGCGTCCAGTTTTGGTACCCACACTAGCGAAGGGATGTGGACAAATTGGAGAGAGTCCAGCGGAGGGCAACAAAAATGATTAGGGGGCTAGGGCACATGACTTATGAGGAGAAGCTGAGGGAACGGGTTATTTAGTCTGCAGAAGAGAAGAGTGAGGGGGGATTTGATAGCAGCTTCAACTACCTGAAGGAGGGTTCCAAAGAGGATAGAGCTAGGCTGTTCTCGGTGGTGGCCCTGATGGCAGAACAAGAAGCAATGGTCTCAAGTTGCAGTGGGGGAGGTCTAGGTTGAATATTAGGAAAGACTATTTCACTAGGAGGGTGGTGAAGCACTGGAATGGGTTACCTAGGGAGGTGGTGGAATCTCCATCCTTAGAGGTTTTTAAGGCCCAGCTTGACAAAGCCCTGGCTGGGATGATTTAGTTGGTGTTGGTCTTGCTTTAAGCAGGGGGTTAGACTAGATGACCTCCTGAGGTCTCTTCCAACCCTAATATTCTATGATTCTAAATGATGGGGCACCCTGGCAATGTGACCTCTTCCAGCCACCAGCACCTTACAGGCTGATTTTGTCCCTAGATGATAGGCCAAACAACCATTTCTTGGCTTCTGAAAATGTAGGCATCTGTGTTTCTGCTAAAATGATCTGCAGTGTGAAGTGAAATGGTCAAATTCAACTGTACTCCCATCCCGTGAGCCCACGGGAGCTGTTGTATCCTTAGAAGGATTTACCCCTGAGGGAGGATAGGTGCTGTTTCCACTTGTGGGGGCTTTTGGCTACAGACACAGCTTGAAAATGTGACCAGGTATCAAGGCTGAATCCCAACTCTGTCATTCCGAGTGCAGAAGTGGGGCCCGCAAGGATTTTAAAAATTAATACTTGTCACTCCAGGTTTGTATTTAACTCTCAAAGTTACATCTTTTCTCTGACCTTGGCTTGGTAAATGCTGCCACCACCCAAATGCAAAAAAACCCCAAACCAAAACAAAAAAAAACACCTTTTGAACCCAGGAAGGAGCACTTGGGATTTCCTCCCTGTGGGGTACCTTCAAACCCTTTCGCCCCCTGAGAAAGGAAACAAAGAAAATTAGCTGTGGCTGCCAGCTAATCAAACAACATGCACAAACCTCTTAATACACCAAAAATCCAATCCTGTTCTTAAAAAAGATAAATTTTATTAAAAACAAAAAGAAAGAAAATACATCTGGAACTTAGGCTTTTGCTAGATTTTAAAAGAGCAATTCCAAAAATCAAGCACTGAAAATAGCTTTCTTGGGGGTTCAGCTTACAGGTAGCAAGCAAACAAAAGCATCTGGGGTTAGCACAGAGGAGTCCACAAGCCAATAAGAAATAAAAGAAATAACCCTAATCGTGTCTGTGACGGGTTGGATCATAGAAACCCCCTTGGGACTGCCACCTAATGTGCCTAGCCTACCTCTGAGCCCGTTTTCTCTGCCAGCTTGGGACTCCAGTACCTTGCCTTGTTTGAGCCAGACACGATTGCGTGCTGCAAGCACAGATCCAAGTCTGAACCACGTCCCCCACAAACTGCAGGCTTAACTGAAAACACCTTAAGAAGTGCTCCTGTCTCCAGCACTCAGATACCCAGCTCCCAATGGGGTCCACCCCAATAAATCCATTTTACCCTGTATAAAGCTTATACAGGGTAAACTCATAAATTGTTTGCCCTCTATAACACTGATAGAGAGACCTGCACAGCCATTTGCCCCCCACCCCCCAGGTATTAATACATACTCTGGGTTAATTAATAAGTAAAAAGTGATTTTATTAAAGTAGGATTTAAGTGGTTCCAAGTAAAGACAGACAGAATAAAGTACATTACCAAACAAAATAAAATAAAACACGCAAGTCTAAGCTTAATACAGTAGGAAACAATGCAGGTAAATCTCACCCTCAGAGATGTTCCAATAAGCTTCTTTGACAGACTAGCCTCCTTCTAGTCTGGGTCCAGCAATGACTCACACCCTTGTAGTTACTGTCCTTTGTTGCAGTTTCTTTCAGGCATCTCCTTGGGGTGGAGAGGCTATCTCTTGAGTCAGCTGAAGACAAAATGGAGGGGTTTTACAAGGGGCACATATAGTCTGTCTTGTGGGTGGAAACCCCTCTCTCTCCCTCTGTAGAATCCAGCTACAAAATGGAGTTTTGGAGTCACATGGGCAAGTCACATGTGCATGCATGACTCAGTTTTCTACAGGACATTCCCAGGAAACTCAGATGTGGATTTGCATCTATCAAGGTCCATTGTTAACCAAGTACTCCCAATTACTTGACTAACCCCTTCACACTGTGTTGACCAAATCTGCCTTAGGTGCTTTCTACAGCAAACTCTTTAAATACAAGCATAGAGCCAATGCTCATAACTTCAGATATAAAAATGATGCCTGCATACGAATAGGATGAATACATGCAGAAGAACATAACCTTTGCAAAGATATGTTACATGGCATATCGAGCATAAAACATATTCCAGTTAAGTCATATTTACACTCATAAGCATATTTCTATAAAGCATTATGGGGTACAATGTCACAGCATCTTTTTAGACATTCCCTAATTTTACTTACATATCTGAGGCTCCAGATAAGTAGGTTTGAGGTATGAATTGATAATCTATAATCATACCTGGCTTAAAGCTGGTTACAGCATTACTGCCTGTGTCCCTGCAGCCCAGAGAACAACAGACGAAAGGAAAGTTTCTTTCCCAATTTTAAAAAGTTCTACCTTCCCATTGGCCCTTTTGGTCAGGGGCCCACTTTTTTTTTCTTTACTGGGGGACTTTTTAACCTTGTACAGGTAAAACAAGTAAAGAACAGCTACCAAGAGGATTTTATAGCTAATTGGCTGGCTGGGTATCCATCAAAGGGAGCTATCCCTCCTTTATTTATCACACGCTCCCCAAATCACAGACGGTGCTGGCCAGCCTGGTTCAGATCAGGTCCACACTGGCTGGGATTTCTTCTTGGAGGTTTAGGAAACAGAGTTAATAAGATACATGCACCTCTAATTATACTAATAATTACATGAAGAACTAAACAGTACTTTTTACATTTCAAGGACTACAATAAGTTAGAATGCAGGGACATTTTTACCTGGCTGATTCTGTTAGTCTCTTTGACTGTATGAAGCCATTTCAGTGCAGCATGGTCAGTCTGCAGGTGGAACCGCCGTTCCCAAATGTATGGGTATAGCATCTCCAGAGCATACATACAGGATGTTAGGAATCATTAAAAAGGGGATAGAGAATAAGACTGAAAATATATTATTGCCCTTATATAAATCGATGGTACGCCCTCATCTTGAATACTGCATACAGATGTGGTCTCCTCATCTCAAAAAAGATATACTGGCACTAGAAAAGGTTCAGAAAAGGGCAACTAAAATGATTAAGGGTTTGGAACAGGTCCCATATGAGGAGAGATTAAAGAGGTTAGGACTCTTCAGCTTGGAAAAGAGGAGACTAAGGGGGGATATGATAGAGGTATATAAAATCATGAGTGATGTGGAGAAAGTGGATAAGGAAAAGTTATGTAGTTGTTCCCATAATACAAGAACTAGGGGTCATCAAATGAAATTAATAGGCAGCAGGTTTAAAACAAATACAAGGAAGTTCTTCTTCACACAGCGCACAGTCAACTTGTGGAACTCCTTACCTGAAGAGGTTGTGAAGGCTAGGACTATAACAGAGTTTAAAAGAGAACTGGATAAATTCATGGTGGTTAAGTCCATTAATGGCTATTAGCCAGGACCGGTAAGGAATGGTGTCCCTAGCCTCTGTCTGTCAGAGGATGGAGATGGATGGCAGGAGAGAGATCACTTGATCATTGCCTGTTAGGTTCACTCCCTCTGAGGCACCTGGCATTGGCCACTGTCGGTAGACAGGATACTGGGCTAGATGGACCTTTGGTCTGACCCGGTACGGCCTTTCTTATGTTCTTATACACAATGGTGTAACATTCTTTTTCTGAAACTGACCAGTGGCTTTCCCTCTCAGAAAGTTTTTTGCTGAGAAACACAATTGTTGATTCGGTTCTTCCTGCATTAAAACTGCTCCCACACCACACTCGGACGCATCTGTAGTTACGACGAACTACGAAGTCCAGGGCCCTGAGTATAGGGTCAGATATAAGGGCCACCTTAAGCTGGTTAAAGGCTTTGACACTTCTCAGTCCACTGAACTGCATTTGGTTGATTTCACTGGTCTACAATTTTTGAGAAGTCGTCTGCTTCAGAGATAAAATGTGCTATTTATTATGTATTTTGATGTGCTGAATTCAAATATGACAATTAAAACAACTGATTGGCTACTGTTTCTAAGATATTTAAGTTTTTACATTTTATGTCTATGTATATTGTATAGATAGTAGAGTTTTAATCATAAATTGTAAACCTAGGTCTTTTCATGTGTTTATGGTTGCTTTACATGATAATATTTCACCTGTCCTGTTTATGTAACACTTTAAAAATCAGCAAAAGGGTTATATATAAATAAATAAAATTTATTATGAAACAAAAGGTGAAAAACTATTATGTACATAGTTTAGTCCTATTCAGTGTCTACTCGGCACTTCTTGGCTTGTCTCTTGTATTCATTAAATGGAGCATCTCTTGTCACTGTCCAGCAATAGTCCAGCAAGAATTGATGGGCTCCATTTGCCCTGATAGCGTTTCTCCACTGTTGCAATGTCCTGGTGAAATCACTCGCCGTGCTCGTTGCTCACTGCTCTGCAGTTCGGTGGAAAAAAATCTAGATGAGAGTGCAAAAAATGTATCTTTAGTGACATGTTGCAACCAAGGCTTTTGTATGCCTTGAGGAGGTTTTCCACCAACAACCTGTAGTTGTCTGCCTTGTTGTTTCCGAGAAAATTTATTGCCACTAACTGGAAGGCTTTCCATGCCGTCTTTTCCTTGCCATGCAGTGCATGGTCAAATGCATCATCTCGAAGAAGTTCACGAATCTGAGGACCAACAAAGACACCTTCCTTTATCTTAGCTTCACTTAACCTTGGAAATTTTCCATGGAGGTACTTGAAAGCTGCTTGTGTTTTGTCAATGGCCTTGACAAAGTTCTTCATCAGACCCAGCTTGATGTGTAAGGGTGGTAACAAAATCTTCCTTGATTCAACAAGTGGTGAATGCTGAACACTTTTCCTCCCAGGCTCCAATGACTGTCGGAGTGGCCAATCTTTCTTGATGTAGTGGGAATCTCTTGCACGAATATCCCATTCGCAGAAAAAACAGCAGTACTTTGTGTATCCAGTCTGCAGACCAAGCAAGAGAGTAACAACCTTCAAATCACCACAAAGCTGCCACTGATGTTGGTCATAGATTATGCACCTCAAAAGTTGTTTCATGTTGTCATAGGTTTCCTTCATATGGACTGCATGACCAACTGGAATTGATGGCAAAACATTGCCATTATGCAGTAAAACAGCTTTAAGACTCATCTTCGATGAATCAATGAACAGTCTCCACTCATCTGGATCATGAACGATGTTGAGGGCTGCCATCACACCATCGATGTTGTTGCAGGCTACAAGATCACCTTCCATGAAGAAGAATGGGACAAGATCCTTTTCATGGTCACGGAACATGGAAACCCTAACATCACCTGCCAGGAGATTCCACTGCTGTAGTCTGGAGCCCAACAGCTCTGCCTTACTCTTGGGTAGTTCCAAATCCCTGACAAGGTCATTCAGTTCACCTTGTGTTATGAGGTGTGGTTCAGAGGAGGAGGATGGGAGAAAATGTGGGTCCTGTGACATTGATGGTTCAGGACCAGAAGTTTCATCCTCTTCCTCTTCCTCGTCTGACTCAAGTGAGAATGATTCTGGTGCATCAGGAACTGGCAGTCCTTCTCCGTGGGGTACTGGGCGTATAGCTGATGGAATGTTTGGATAATGCACAGTCCACTTTTTCTTCTTTGACACACCTTTCCCAACTGGAGGCACCATGCAGAAGTAACAATTGCTGGTATGATCTGTTGGCTCTCTCCAAATCATTGGCACTGCAAAAGGCATAGATTTCCTTTTCCTGTTCAACCACTGGTGAAGATTTGGTGCACAAGTGTTGCAGCATATGTGTGGGGCCCACCTCTTGTCCTGATCTCCAATTTTGCAGCCAAAATAAAGGTGATAGGCTTTCTTAAACATAGTGGTTATACTGCGCTTTTGTGATGCAAAAGTCACTTCACCACAAACATAGCAGAAGTTATCTGCACTATTCACACAAGTATGAGGTATCTCTGCTCACTTGGGCTAAACAAAAATGTATCCCTTTGCAAAATCAAACATTGACAAATAAGAGAGCACGACACTGTATGATTTCTAGATCTGATCTAGGGCAATTTGTTCGGCAGAGTGATGTAAGCTTCATTATGATTGCATCATCCATGACTTCTAGGAATAACATGATGCAATTCATATCATGTATGATGCAATACCAGCTTCAGATTGCATCATTCATTGTTTTGCCTAAAAAGCAAGTACTGTCCAAACCCAGTCATAGATTTTATTCATAGATCCAGTCAAAGATGTATTTTAGTCATTTCTGGTTTAAATTGAGATCCCTTCCCTTTATAACTCACTTATCCTCCGCCATTCCCAAGTCAAGGGTCGTATATACTGACCCAATAGCATATCTTGAAAACTAGAGCCAATCGACAATTTTAAGCATCATTTTCGTTCTCAGTGACCCAGAATTAGTAAAAAGAAGAACAGGAGTACTTGTGGCACCTTAGAGACTAACAAATTTATTAGAGCATAAGCTTATGCTCTAATAAATTTGTTAGTCTCTAAGGTGCCACAAGTACTCCTGTTCTTCTTTTTGCGGATACAGACTAACACGGCTGTTACTCTGAAACCAGAATTAGTAAAGTTTGACTACATTTATTTCAGAAGCATTTTGGCTGTAGAGCAATGTTTTTGGTGTCCTAAGAGGTTTGTGCATGTTGTTTGATTAGCTGGTAGCCTCAGATAATTTCCTTTTGTTTTCTTTCTCAGCTCTTCCATGGGGGGAAGAGGGGTGAAAGGGCTTGAGGGTGCCCCACAGGGAGGAATTCCCAAGTTATCCTTCCTGGGTTCAAAGGGTTGGGTTTTTTTGCATTTGGGTGGTGGCAGCCAACATCAGAGAAAAGCTGTAACCTTGGGAGTTTAATACAAGCCTGGAGTGGCAAGTATTATTTTTTTAAATCCTTGCGGGCCCCACTTCTGCACTCGGAGTGACAGAGTTGGGATTCAGCCTTGACACCAGGTCTTAATAGGACTCTTGCCAGTGGAGGCTGCCTAGAGGTTGTGCTGAATCACTGGGGCAGAGCTGTTTGCAGGATCCCAGGGGAGCGAGGATGGTGGTTACCTCATGCCATCACAACACCACACGAGGTGAGTTTTCCACTGCTGGCAGCTCGAAGCCCTGGGATGCGCCTGTGGGGGCCAGCAAACCCAGGACTATACTAAATTGTGCAGCTCTTCACCCCTGCCCCTTCTGGCTTCCTGCGGAATGATCCGGATGACAAACGTGGTGCCATTGACCAGGAAAGATTGAGGCAAAGCATAAAAAAAGGCAGAGGACCTAAGGCAAATGCCACCCCCAGCCCCTCAATGGCCTCCTCACTTGGGTGCCTGGAATTTCATTCTCCGCTCATTCTTTACCTCTGGGAACTTCTTATGAGGATTAGGACCTAAGAGGAACAAGAAGGACCAAGCCAGAAAAGACCATGACTAAGCACTGTCTGTGCTGAAGGAACATCTGAGAGCACCTCCCAGAGGATTCTATGCCAGGGGTGTGTGTCCCACCGTGGCAGGAAGATTTTTGGAGGGAAAGCTCCAGGGGATCCATGCAGGAAGATTGGTATCTCTGGGGAATATAGTTCTGCCTTTATTCTTTCCACTCCCCATGGGTTTGATCCCAGCCGGCCAGTCTCCTCTAGTGGCAGGTTTAATTCTGATGCTGGTTTGGTTCACCTCATCCTCAGCTTTTGCACTGTGACTCCTGACTGGCTCCTTCATCTTCCACTGCCGCCTCCTCCTAGTCCCTTCCCCATCTCCTTAGTCTTTTCTCCTCCCCACCCCCGCGATCAGATAGATCAGATAGAAGACTGTTTATAATGTAGGGTGGGGCAAAGCTTCCTTCTCTCTCTTTCTCAATCAATCATCCAACCAGTCAAGACAAAAACCTGGAGAGGGTGAGGAACAGCAGATAAAGTTTCTGGTTCACACTGTGAGGAGGGGAGATAGAGAGGAACTGTTTCCCTGTGGACCTTCAACTGTGGGAGGGAAAGTGGTGAGCTGGAGTCCCCTTCCCCAGCTGTGGAAGAGGGGTGGAAAAGCACCCTCACTCTGCTCCAGCCCGCAAAGAACACTGGAAGGAAAGATTTCTACAATCGAGGTTGTGTGTATGAAGTAGTTTTATTTTGAAAGACTTTTGCGGCCACCCCAAGTGAAACTGGAGCAGGAAATTTTAAAGGGCTTGCTGAGAAAGTGGGTGAGAGTGGCTCAGTTATAGGGTCCCATTGTTAGATGGACTCCTTAATGTGCAGGCTGCCACTAGCAGAAAGAATATCTGAGCTAACCCTTCAGGGGACCCTACACCTCGTGTGCTGGTTTACTCACTGCGGAGAGGGACAGTGACTCTGCCTCTCAGCTCCCCTAGCTCCCTTTCCCCCATATCTCTTATTCGGGCCCTTGGTGGTGCTGTTTTTGTGATTACTCGGTGCCTTTTATCCTATGTTCTCAGAACCTACAGACATTGAGTTACGCTGTATCTCCACTGTAATGTGTATCTGTTCCTGTTCCTAGGGGAGTCTGAGCTACAGAGGTGTGTTAGCATTCACTGAGGTTTTTCAAAAGGTGGGTTGCAGAACCAGGGCTAGAAACCTGTATCAACAAAGGATTGGTTTGTGTAGGGAATCTAAGGGTGGTGTTGCTGTGTTATTAAGGGCTCTAAGTTGAAACACCCATCATCCAAGAAGCACTGAGGGCTTCCCCATTCTTCAGTCCTCAGATCTGTTTTATCTATTGCCTTTTCTCTTTTTCTGGTACAAGAGAAAAAGAAGAAGTGTTCCACATTTCACACTTCCATTCTTATATTCCAGGATTTGCACCAGGAAGTGTCCTCTCCCTCTGTCATCAGTGGGGAATTCCCTCAGTGAATTGGTCTGCCTTCAGATCCTAAGCCACAGGTTCTGCTCTTGGCCCTTTAACATCTTGGAAGGAGGCCTACTCCTGGGACTAAGAGAGGCATTTGATTTTCTATTCCCCTCCTCAGACTTGTGTCGAATCAGAGTGGATAAAGAAATCACTGTCCTGGATGCCCCCAGCCAGCCTCAGAGTTCCTGCCCTCCCACTCCTGAATCTTGCCTTGTAACAATGTGTGGACCCACCCAGTCATACCTGATCTTCTTCAGAGCTCAGGTCACTATCTCTTCCATATGTTCTTGAACCTCATTGTCATGGAAGATGTCAGAGGAAGGTTTCACTCTCAGGGTTGAACATATGTTCACTAGTAGCCACAAGCTCTAATCAAGCTTAATCATGAGTCTGCTGATCTTTTCTTAGTCACATATGTACAGGCATCCTACTCCCTTTAATTGTTTCCTATCATGTCTGAGATTGTTTCAGCCAGGTTGAACAGAGGTCTGAAATTTCCCTCTCTGAGGTCTGGTTTCAGTTATCTTGGCCTTCTCAGGGTTATTCTTACCAGTTCTTATACCTCCATGTTTTTCTGCTTTTGGAGGAGACCACTTGCAGAGACATTTTCCCTCCACTGGACTTCCCTTCTCCAGAGTCTGGGTGGATAAGCATTAACATTTTCCCTGCATCTAATGACTGAGGATGTAGCTCATTTAAATGATGAAACCTGTCTGGTGCACTGGAGAATGAAGGTTTGTTGTTTAACTCCCCATTCTTTCAATTTCTCATCAGGCAAGCTGGTGTATCAGTTGCCTCAGGAGTTCCTCCCAAAATGTTTTTGAAAAACATGTGATTGAGCCCATGGTCTTGCTGTACCAGCCTCTATCCAAATGTATCCTATTCCCTTGAAAATAATTGTATCTATCTGTCTTACTTATATGGGTCTCACTGCACAGTATCTGAGCACCGCACAATCTTTCGTGTATTTTTCTACACTCTCTGGATGAAATCCTGGACCCTCAAAGTCAATAGCAAAACTCCCATTGACTTACATGGAGCCAGGATTTCACCCTCAGTATGGAGAGAGCCATTAAGTTTAACTTAATTTTGGAGGACAAGATTGTCTCTTTCCTAGACCCAGAGTAGGGTCTATGGCTACCTTGTCCCTATCAGTCATTGGTTAAAGCCACATACTAACTTTGAGTTGTGAACAGATGGGTAAGGTTCCACCTGTGCCAATTAAGGGCTGCTCTAGCCAAAGTATTTCCACTTAGGCTGAGAGGGCTGAGATCATTCTATGGGAAATTTGTAAAGTCAGTTATGGTCTTTTTATCTCCCTTTCCCAAGTAAAAATAGATGGTAGAGGCAAACTTAGCTTCTAAAGTTGTCTATGCTGTTTCTTATCTAAGCCCTTCTTCGTACGGGACTGCTTGCTACGTCTGCTTGTAGCTTGGAATTTTTCAGAGGATGGGAGAAGAGGGGGACAAATGACAAAGAGAAATTACTCACCAGTAATTCAGCTAGTCAGAGTCTCTCCTCTTCTCCCATCCTGAATGCCTGCTTCCCTCTCTCCTCCCCTTTTGGTATGGGGCATCCTACCTGGGTTGGGACTTTAAGGCTTTAAAACTCACTGAGGAGCTGGTGGGTGCAGCTTGCCTTATATCCTCTGGCTTTCTCTATTCTTTGCCTCTATGTTTCCTGGTTGATGTCCCTATAATGTTTGTAACCTGGAATGTTGTGCAGGATGGGAGAAGAGCAGGGAGACTGACAGACTGAATGACCAGTCATCATTTTCCAATCATTAAGATTCAGATTTATCTTCAGATTCAATATTAATGGAGCAGTTTACATCTCGCAGCTATTGTTTCTTGTATCTGCAGCCTCAGGCTTACAGTCAGAAGAGTTTTTTTTACAATCATAAGGGTTGAAATTTCTGGGGCCAGATTCCTCCCCTGGTGTAAACTGGAGACCCTCCACCAATTTCAATGGTGTTACACTGATTTACATCACTTGAGGATCTGACCCTTGAATTTTTCTATAAAATGAAAACTTCAATTCTGCAGCAAGTGATGGAACACGGGAGAACTGCAGGTCCCCAGTTGTGTGTACCAGCTCAATCTGACCATGCCTCCCTTCATCCAAAGATCAGGTACAGTGCAGGAAGAAGTACTTTGCACTTTGAGCTGGAGATGTAACATCTAGCTTGGGTAGGTCTATGGGCACTAGCTATGATGGAGCTAGTGTGCTCAATATAGAAGCATAGCTGTGGCGGCGCAGGTGGCTGGTTGGACTAGCTGCCCAAGTATGTACCTAGGTCCGCAGTGGTATTGTACTTGGGGCACACAAGCTAGTTTGTCCCACTGCTTGTGCTGCCATGGCTATGATTCTGTTTTTAGCACACTGGCTCAATCAGCACCAGCACAGGTACGTCTACCCAGGCTGGAAATTACACCTTCCAGCTCCAGTGCAGAGATACCTAGAATGGAAGCTTTTCCTACACTGCCCTGCCTGTCTGTCTCCACAGTGAACTTGAGGGGCCATATCTCAGAGTGGTGCTGAAATGGTAATTCATGACTCTGGCTTATTGAGACCTCTTGGCTAGGACAGCCACAAAGGTGCCAATTTAATCCAGTTGTGCTGCTGATTTTTGTGATATATGGATACGTGCCCTGGACTGAACTAGCCAATTTATAGCTTGCTTGTATGAGAGATGACATAAAGGACCAGATCCTCAGCTGGTGATAATCAGTATGGCTCCATTAGTGTCAGTGGAGTTGGACAAATGTACATCCACTGAGAGTCAGGCTCCTAATTGTCAGAATGTAAAATTGGCCAGAAAATGATGCCTACAGTCGTAGATGAATCTTAGCCTGAGTGAACTTGCTTTTTTCTCTTGAGGGCAAAACAATGAATACCAGTAGAAATGTGCATTAAATCCATTTAGGATGCAGTCCAGCATTCCTTTAGGGCCTTTAGCTGAGTTAAGATCTGCAGGAATCAGCCCTTTCTTTGGAAGCTGTTTTAGGAAATTATCCTCAGGGCTAATTACAGAGTTAGCCCTGGTCTACACTACAGGGTTAGGTCGAATTTAGCCGCTTTAGGTCGATTTTATAATGAATGGATCTACACAAGCAACCCCATTCCATCGACCTAAAGGACTCTTAAAATCGACTTTTGTACTCCTCCCCGGTGAGGGAAGTAGCACTAAAATTGACCTTGCTGGGTTGAATTTGGGGTAGTGCAGACGCAAATTGACGTTATTGGCCTCCCGGAGCTATCCCAGAGTGCTCCAATGTGACCACTCTGGACAGCACTTTCAACTCCGATGCACTAGCCAGGTACACAGGAAAAGCCCCGGGAACTTTTGAATTTCATTTCCTGTTTGGTCAGTCTGGCGAGCTCAGCAGCACAGGTGACCATGCAGTCCCCCCAGAATCGCAAACGAGCTATAGCATGGAGCGAACAGGAGACACTGGATCTGATTGCTATATGGGGAGAAGAATCTGTGGAGGCAGAACTCCGATCAAAAAGAAGAAATACTAATATATATGCCAAAATCGCACAGGGCATGATGGCCAGAGGCTACAACAGGAACAAACAGCAGTGCCGTGTGAAAGTCAAGGAGCTCAGGCAAGCCTACCAAAAGACAAAGGAAGCAAACAGTTGCTCTGGGTTAGAGCCCCATACATGCCGCTTCTATGATCATCTGCATGGCATTCTAGGGGGGAGCCTACCACTGCCCCACCACTGTCCGTGGACATCTGCAAGGGGGGAGTCTCACACAACACGGAGGAGGATTTTGTGGATGAGGAGGAGGAGAATGCGCAGCAGGCAAGCAGTGAATCCGTTCTCCCTGGAAGCCAGGACCTTTTCATTACCCTGGAGCCAATACCTTCCCAAGGCGGGATCCCCGACTCTGAAGGCAGAGAAGGTACCTCTGGTGAGTGCACATTTGTAACTACAGTACAGGGTTTAAAAACAATAGTGTTTAATGTTTGATTTGCCTGAAGACTTGGGATGCATTTGCGGCCAGTACAGCTACTGGAAAAGTCTGTGTCTGGGGATGGAGCGGGAATCCTCCAGGGATATGTCCATGAAGCTCTCCTGGAGGTACTCTGAAAGAAGGTTTCTGGGGAGGGCTGCCTTATTTCGTCCTCCACAGTAGGACATGTTACCATGCCAAGCCAGTAGCAAGTAGTCTGGAATCATTGCAGCACAAAGCATGGCAGCGAATGGTCCTGGGTTTTGGTCGCATTCAAGCCACATTTGGTTTATATCTTTCTGTGTTAGCCTCAGGAGAGTGATATCATTCATGGTCACCGGGTTGAAATAGGGGAATTTTTGTAAGGGAACAGTAAAAGGGATGTTGGGCTGTTTGTGCTTGGCTAAAAGGGATCATCCCTCAGAATAGCCACACAGGGAGAGGGGTGAAGGGATCATCCCACATAGCCAAGTGGAGGGGTGGGGAGAGGTGTGTGCTGCACTTCCACCTGAAAACCGCAGTCCCCCCTTTTAAATGACAAACCCAACCGGCATTGGTTGCTATGGGAAAGGAGGGCACTGCAGTTTGAAAACATTCTCACATGTTATGAAGGTGTTGGAAGCCAAACCCGCGTACCCTTTGGCTTACCATGGCTGCCTGGAAACTGAATTCTGTTGCCCAGCTGTGTGTGATATATCACCATACCGGCAGGTGCTCAATATAAAAGGCAAAATGCAACCTTGTACTTAAAGCATATGTGCTGTCTGTTGTGAATTGCTTGATTCACTGTGAAAGAGTCTCCCTTTTGTTCTCAGAAATGTATCATCTTAAATTTTACTCTCTTTTTATCCCCCTGCAGGTGCAAATGTTTCTATGCTCCTCCTATCATCTCCGTCCCTGAGGTTATCGCAGATTAGAAGGCAAAAAAAACCACACTCACGGTGACATGTTTTCCGAGCTCATGCAGTCCTCCCACATTGATAGGGCACAGCTGAATGCATGGAGGCATTCAGTGGCAGAGTCCAGGAAAGCATTACATGAGTGCAATGAGAAGAGGCAGAATGCAATGCTGAGGCTAATGGGGGAGCAAATGGACATGCTCAGGCATCTGGTGTAGCTGTAGGAAAGCCAACAAGAGCACAGACCACCGCTGCATCCACTATACAACTGCCTGCCCTCCTTCCCAAGGGCCATATCCTCCTCACCCAGATGCCCAAGAACGCAGTCGGGGGGAGGCTCTAGGCACCCAGTCACTCCACTCCAGAGGATGGCCCAAGCAACAGAAGACTGTCATTCAAACAGTTTTGATTTGTAGTGTGGCTACAATAAGCAATGTGGCCTTGTCCTTTCCTCCTCCCCTCCTCTCCCACCCGAACCCGGGCTACTTTATCAGTTATCTCCCTTTTTTTTAATTAATAAAGAAAGAATGCGTGGTTTCAAAACAATAGTGACTTTATTTCCTTTGCCAGTTGTGATCGAAGAGGGGAGGATGGTTGGCTTACAGAAAATTAAAATCAACAAAGGGGGTGAGTTTGCATCAAGAAGAAACATACACAACTGTCACACTGTAGCCTGGCCAGTCATGAAACTGGTTTACAAAGTCTCTCTGATGTACAGCATACCTATCTGTGCTCTTCTAATCGTCCTGGTGTCTGGCTGTTCAAAATTGGAAGCCACGCCATTTGCCTCAACCTCCCACCCCACCATAAACATCTCCCCCTTACTCACAGACATTATGGATCACACAGCAAGCAGCAATAATAATGGGAATATTGCTTTGGCTGAGGTCTGATCTACTCAGCAAACAGCGCCAGTGCCCTTTTAAACGTCCAAAGGCACATTCTACCACCATTCTGCACTTGCTTAGCCTATAGTTGAACTGCTCCTTACTACTGTCCAGGCTGCCTGTGTATGGCTTCATGAGCCATGGGAACAAGGGGTAGGCTGGGTCTCCAAGGATAACAATTGGCATTTCAATATCCCCAACAGTAATTTTCTGGTCTGAGAAGTAAGTCCCTTCTTGCAGCTGCTCAAACAGCACGGAGTTCCTAAAGATACAAGCGTCATGCACCTTTTTCAGCCATCCCACATTGATGTCGGTGAAACGTCCCTTGTGATCCACCAGTGCTTGCAGCACCCTTGAGAAGTACCCCTTGCGGTTTATGTACTGGTTGGCAAGGTGGTCCGGTGCCAAGATAGGGATATGCGTTCCATCTATCGCCCCACCACAGTTAGGGAAACCCATTGCAGCAAAGCCATCCACTATGACCTGCACATTTCCCAGAGTCACTACCCTTGATAGCAGAATGTCAGTGATTGCACTGGCTACTTGAATCACAGCAGTCCCCACAGTAGATTTGCCCACTCCAAATTGATTCCCAACTGACCGTAGCAATCAGGCTGTCAAGGCTGTATCCCCACTTTGAACTTTAGGGTACAAATGTAGGGGCCTGCATGAAAACTTATAAGCTTAACTACCAGCTTAGCTCTGGTCCGCTGCCACCATTTCCCAATGGATTCCCTCCCTGGGAAGCCTTGAGAAACCTTCACCAATTCCCTAGTGAATACAGATCCAAACCCCTTGGATCTTAAAACAAGGAGAAATTAACCATCCCCCTCCTTCCTCCCACCAACTCCTAGTGAATACAGATCCAACCCCCTTGGATCTAAAACAAGGAGAAATCAATCAGGTTCTTAAAAAGAAGGCTTTTAATTAAAGAAAAAGGTAAAAATCATCTCTGTAAAATCAGTATGGAAATTAACCTTACAGGGTCATCAAACTTAAAGAGCTCAGAGGACTCCCCTCTAGTCTTAGGTTCAAAGTACAGCAAACAAAGATAAACACTCTAGTAAAAGGTACATTTACAAGTTGAGAAAACAAAGGAAAACTAACACGCCTTGCCTGGCTATTTACTTACAAGTTTGAAATAGGAGAGACTTGTTTAGAAAGATGTGAAGAACCTGGATTGATGTCTGGTCCCTCTCAGTCCCGAGAGTGAACGCACACCCCAAAACAAAGAACACAAACAAAAGCCTTCCCCCCCCCTCCCCCCCAAGATTTGAAAGTATCTCATCCCCTTATTGGTCCTTTAGGTCAGATGCCAGCCAGGTTACCTGAGCTTCTTAACCCTTTACAGAGAAAAGGATTTTGGAGTCTCTGGCCAGGAAGGATTTTATAGTACTGTACACAGGACAGCTGTTACCCTTCCCTTTATAGTTATGATACGCCCCCCAAATCACAGATAGTGTTGGACGTTCGGTTCCACACTGGCTATGATTTCTTCCTGGAGTTCTAGGAGAAAACAGAGTTAATAAGACACATGTACCTTTAGACATACTACTGATTATATAAAAACTAACAATATGTTTCATTCCAAGAACAATTGTTAACCAGTTAACTCTGGGAAACTTTCCCGGGAGAGTGCATCAGCCACTTTGTTAGAAGCTCCCAAAATGTGTTGTATTTCAAAATCAAAATCTTGGAGAGCTAAACTCCACCGAAGAAGTTTTTTGTTATTTCCCTTGGTGGTATGAAGCCACTGTAGCGCAGCATGGTCTGTTTGTAGTTGGAAACGCCGTCCCCAAACATATGGGTGTAGCTTTTCCAGCGCGTACACAATGGCGTAGCATTCCTTTTCGCTGATTGACCAGTGGCTTTCCCTCTCAGACAGTTTCTTGCCGAGAAACACGACAGGATGGAATTCTTGATCCGGTCCTTCCTGCATTAAAACTGCTCCCACCCCTCGCTCGGACGCATCTGTGGTTACTAGGAACGGTTTGTCGAAGTCTGGGGCCCTTAGCACAGGGTCAGACATGAGTGTTGCCTGAAGCTGGTTAAAGGCCTTTTGACACTCATCAGTCCACTGAACTGCATTTGGCTGTTTCTTTCTGGTTAGGTCTGTTAGTGGGGCAGCTATTTGGCTGTAGTGGGGTACAAATCACAAATAATATCCAGCCAAGCCTAAGAAGGATTGGACCTGTTTCTTAGACTTTGGAACCGGCCACTTTTGGATAGCATCCACTTTGGCCTGTAGGGGATTTATAGTTCCTCGACCCACCTGGTGCCCCAGGTAAGTCACTCTGTTTTGGCCTATTTGACACTTTTTAGCCTTAACAGTTAGTCCTGCTTGCTGGATGCACTCGAAAACTTTTTCCAGGTGCTCCAGGTGCTCTGCCCATGAATCAGAAAAAATGGCCACATCATCGAGGTAGGCAACTGCAGATTCTTCCAATCCTGCTAGGAGACCATCTACAAGTCTTTGGAAGGTGGCGGCTGCATTTCGCAACCCGAAAGGGAGTACATTGAATTCATACACCCCTGCCTGGGTAACGAAGGGTGACCTTTCCTTAGTGGGTTCATCTAGTGGTACTTGCCAGTACCCCTTGGTTAAGTCTAAAGTAGAGATGAATTGGGCATGTCCCAATTTCTCCAATAGCTCATCTGTGCGTGGCATTGGATAGTTGTCAGGACGAGTTACAGCATTTAGCTTACGGTAGTCCACGCAAAAGCGTATTTCCCCATCTGGTTTGGGAACTAGAACCACTGGAGATGCCCATGCACTATTAGAGGGGCAGGTTATACCCATCTGTAGCATGTCCTGGATCTCCCTTTGTATAGCAGTTTTGGCATGAGGTGACTCCCGATAGGGTGGGGTTCTAATTGGGTGAGCATTACCTGTGTCAATGGAGTGGTATGCCCGTTCGGTCCGTCGTGGAGTGGCTGAGAAAATGGGTGCAAAGCTTGTGCACAGCTCCTTGATCTGCTGTCGCTGCAGACGTCCAAGGGTCGTGGAGAGGTTCACCTCTTCTACACCACCATCCCTTTTTCCTTCGTAGTAGACACCTTCAGGCCACTCCGCGTCATCTGTTTCCTGGGCTGTAAACTGGCAAACGTTTAATTCTCTGGAATAAAAGGGCTTAAAAGAATTAACATGGTATACCTTAGGCTTTATGTTGGAGGTGGGGGAGGATATGAGATAGTTAACAGTTCCTAGGCGCTCCTGGACTGTGAATGGTCCTTCCCACGAGGCTTCCATTTTATGGGCCTGGAGCGCCTTTAAGACCATGACTTGGTCTCCTACTTTGAAGGACCGTTCTCTGGAATGTTTATCATACCAGGCCTTTTGCTCTTCCTGAGCATTCTTTAGGTTTTCTTTAGCAAGGGCTAAAGAGTGTCGGAGGGTGCTTTGTAGGTTGCTTACAAAGTCTAGAATGTTAGTTCCTGGAGAAGGCGTAAACCCCTCCCATTGCTGCTTCACCAACTGTAATGGCCCCTTAACCTTGCGGCCATACACAAGTTCAAATGGTGAAAACCCTAAACTGGGATGTGGTACAGCCCTGTAGGCGAAAAGCAACTGCTGCAACTCTAGGTCCCAATCATTGGAGTGTTCATTTACGAATTTATGTATGATGGCCCCCAAAGTTCCATTAAACCTCTCCACCAGGCCATTGGTTTGATGGTGGTAAGGGGTGGCAACCAAGTGATTCACCCCATGAGCTTCCCACAGGTTTTCCATGGTCCCTGCCAGGAAATTAGTTTCCGAATCTGTGAGGATGTCGGAGGGCCAACCTACCCTGGCAAAAATGTCTGTTAATGCCTGGCACACACTTTTAGCCCTGGGGTTGCTTAAGGGTACTGCTTCCGGCCATTGGGTAGCAAAATCCATGAAAGTCAGTACATACTGCTTTCCTCTGGGTGTCTTCTTTGGGAAAGGACCCAGAATATCCACAGCTACTCGCTGAAATGGGACCTCATTTATGGGTAGTGGCTGGAGAGGGGCTTTAACCTGGTCTTGGGGCTTTCCCACTCGTTGGCACACCTCACAAGACCGGACATAATTAGCAACGTCCTTGCCCATTCCCTCCCAGTGGAAGGACTTCCCCAACTGGTCTTTGGTTCTGTTCACCCCAGAATGGCCACTGGGATGATCATGGGCTAAGCTCAAGAGCTTTACCCGATACTTAGTGGGAACTACCAACTGTCTTTGAGGATGCCAGTCTTCCTGGTGCCCACCAGAAAGAGTCTCCTTGTATAAAAGTCCTTGTTCTACAACAAACCGGGATCGGTTAGAAGAGCTGAGAGGCGGTGGGGTGCTGCGCGCCGCCGCCCAAGCTTTCTGAAGGCTGTCATCTGTTTCCTGCTTGGCCTGGAACTGTTCCCTTGATGCTGGAGACATCAGTTCCTCCTTGGACTGTGGGCAGGGGCTTGGTCCCTCTGGAAGCGATGCAGGTGCTGGGGCTGTTTCCATTGACTGTGAACCACTGTCTGCTGGTGCACTATGTGGTATCTCAGGCTCTGGCTGAGCCTCTTGGGTAGGGTTATCTGCTGCTTCTGCCAGGTCAGGCTCGCTGGTGCCCTCTGGCATTGGAGTTGTAGACGGGTTTGCAAGCGCTGGACTCAGTGCTGGCAATGGTTCTGGTGCTGGTTGCGTTGCCAGTTCCGGTTCTGGGACTGGCTTTGGCTGGGTCTCTGGGATTGGATCCACTACGGCTGTTGCAGTCGTTGGCAGGGGATCCGGTTCCACCACCGTTGTTTGGGTCTCTGGTAACACAGGGGGCCTGCATGAAAACTTCTAAGCTTAACTATCAGCTTAGCTCTGGTCCGCTGCCACCATTTCCCAATGGATTCCCTCCCTGGGAAGCCTTGAGAAACCTTCACCAATTCCCTGGTGAAAATACAGATCCAAACCCCTTGGATCTTAAAACAAGGAGAAATCAGATGCCAGCCAGGTTACCTGAGCTTCTTAACCCTTTACAGGGAAAAGGATTTTGGAGTCTCTGGCCAGGAGGGATTTTATAGTACTGTACACAGGACAGTTGTTACCCTTCCCTTTATAGTTATGACACAGGCGTTGCAAGCTTCCACTGAGCTATCGCCACTCGGTTCTCAACTGTCAGGGCAGCTCTCATCTTGGTATTCCTTCGCTTCAGGGCGGGGGAAAGCAACTCAGAGTTCCAGGAAAGTGGCCTTACGCTTCTGAAAGTTTTGCAGCCACTGGGAATCATCCTATACCTGCCACACTATGCAGTCCCACCAATCTGTGCTTGTTTGTCAGGCCCAGAATCAGCGTTCCACTGTATCAACCAGCCCCACTGCTGCCATGATGTCCCAATTGCCACATCCCATGCTTTCAGGAACGTCTGTGTCCATGTCCTCCTTACAATCATCCTCGTGCTGCCGTCTCTTAGCCCGGTTCTGCACGTACTGCAGTATAATGCGCGAAGTGTTTACAATGCTCGCAACAGCAGTGGTGGGCTGAGCAGGTTCCATGCTTGCTGTGCTATGGCGTCTGCACGGGTAACCCAGGAAAGAAGGCGCAAAATGATTGACTGCAGTTGCTTTCACAGAGGGAGGCAGGGAGAGAGGGAGGGGAGACTGATGACATGTACCCAAAACCACCCATGACAATGTTTCCCTCCCCCAATCAGGCATTGGGAGCTTAACCCAGAATACCAATGGGCAGCGGAGACTGCGGGAACTGTGGGATAGCTTCCCACAGTGCACCGTTCCATGAGTCGATGCTAGCCACAGTAGTGAGGACGCACTCCACCGACTTAATGCACTTAGTGGGGACATACACAATTGACTGTATAAAATCGATTTCTAAAAATCGGCTTTTATAAAATTGACCTAATTTTGTAGTGTAGGCATACCCTTAGGGTAATTCTTGGGTAGAGGGCTCTGCCAGCCACTGAAACATCTGGAACTAGATATTGTTAGAGACAGGATTCCAGTCTAGGCTTAATTATTTTACTTTGGCAATTTCAAGTTTTGACTGTAATGAATATTTGGCTTATGAGACGTCTAAACAATTTGTCTGAAACTTTGGCAAAATGTATCAGAGAACCTTCTTTCTGATAAAAATCTTTTAATGTTAATCAGCTGGAATTTATTAACAGCAAATTACTTCCCATGATAGTTATAATGCCTTTCCAGAGAAAAAGGTCCTGTGCTTCTGTTTCCTAAATATTTGATTTCCCAGCATATAAAGGCTTGCAATTTCACTGTGTATTTTCAGTTCTATAAAGAAATTTGAGAGATTTGTATGAAAGTTGCTGTATAAAATACAAATTATTATTATTACTGTTATTTGACTGTAATTAGGAAGCTGTCCATCAGGTAGGAAAGGTTGTTATGCAAATATAATAAAATAAATTAACATATTGTTATTAGTTTACTTTATTTGTATAGTTCTAATGGTGTGGTTTAGACATTTTGAATACAGGACCCAAGACACAGTTCAAGCCCTGATGAACTTACAAATTAAATATCCAGCCATTTTAGGCTATAGCAGGTCTTCTCTTTACAATCACCACCATTCCTGAGCTGGGGAAATACTAGAGAGATGTTTTACTTTCCTCTTCACCCACCCCTGCCTCAGCAAACCATTTTGGAAATCAGAACAATGGCAAACTAGCTCCTGTAATGTGTAAATTAAGTATCAATTTAAACTTAATTGGAAATGGTAGCAAACCACTCTGAAACCACAGCTAAAATCACCTTGTTCATGCTTGCCAGTGGATGTGATGTAACTACTGTAAAAGCAAGAACTGGGCAGGGTTTCAAACACCAACAGCCATTTCCATCACTGTGTGAATGGTGGAGGGGGGAAGCCTCAAGGGCCTAGTCCTTTTCCTCTAATCATCTTTTGATTTCTGACAATCCCACCCCTCCACTGTCACGTTACATGGCCAAACTCCATGTTGCATTTTCCCCCCAGCCATGCAATCTTGGCTGTTTATCCACCCATGTTATAATAGACATTAGGAAATGGGTGTGACCTAGAGGACGGAGCAGAGCACAGAAAACTGAGTCTAAGGCCTGGTCCACACTAACCGCCCACTTCGAATTAAGATACGCAACTTCAGCTACATGAATAACGTAGCTGAAGTTGAAGTACCTTAGTTCGAACTTACCGTGGGTCCAGACGCGGCAGGCTCCCCTGTCGACTCCGCGTACTCCTCTCGTGGAGCAGGTGTACCGGCGTCGACGGCGAGCACTTCCGGGATCGATCCCAGAAGATCGATTGCTTACCGCCGGACCCGGAGGTAAGTATAGACCTACCCACAGACGTAAATTCTGTTCATGGCTCTACTATGGACTTCCTGTATGTCCTTGAGCTATCCATTTTAATCTTCCTGTGGCTCAGTTTCCCTGTCAATAAAATGGGGAAATGCTTACTCATGTGAGAGGAGTATGAACTAATTAATGCCTGTAATGCACATTGAAATCCCCAGATAGCAGGTCTAACAGAAGTATGAACTGTTATTTCTCATGTGGTTTCTGGTGCTTCTTACCTGGGGATGGACTAGAAACACTAAGGCTACATCTACACTATGGGGGGGGGGGGTCGATTTAAGATACGCAAATTCAGCTACGCGAATAGCGTAGCTGAATTCGACATATCGCAGCCGACTTATCCCGCTGTAGGGACGGCGGCAAAATTGACCTCTGCGGCTTCCCGTCGATGGTGCTTACTCCCACCTCCGCTGGTGGAGTAAGAGCATCGATTCGGGGATTGATTGTCGCGTCCCGATGGGACGCGATAAATCGATCCCCGAGAGATCGATTTCTACCCGCCGATTCAGGCGGGTAGTGTAGACCCAGCCTTAGGAAACAGACTTCCTTCTCTTATTTTGATGCTTTTACTCCTCGTTCCTAGACAGAACTCAGAATTACAGAAGCTTGAAAAAAAATAATCTTCATATAATGCCTAACAAAATGGGGTCCCACTCCAACTGGGGCCTCTGGGTGCTACCATAATAGAAATAATAAATTGAATTAAAATTAAATAATGTCTTCTGGGTTTGGGGATAAAGGTTCGGGTCAGCTCTCTTCTTATCTAACCACTTCTGTCTATCTCTAGCAAATACTGATTGTTATTCTAAATGACATATGCCTCAATCCCGCAAAGCACATGAGTAGTCCCTTTGAATTCTAGTTTAAGTGCTTTTCTGAATTAGGAGCTAAAATCAGTTTTTCATGACTACATTGATCCTAACCACTTTGACCCTACTGTCCATGGCACTGAACCGTATAATTGACTTTTGCTGTTATTGTTTCTTTTAGGGTTTTTAGTTGCTGTGATTTGAGGCAGAACACAAGGAGTTTTGCATATAAAAATCACATGCCCCAAAGCTGGAGAAATGCCCAATCTGCAAAATTTGGATCTGGATTTAAGTCATCTCCCCCAAAGTGTTCTGAGGTGTTCAGACCCGGGGCTTTAATTTAGCTCATGACGGCTATGGACAGGTCTGATAGCCTTCAACCTCCTTCTAAAATTTGAGGATGTTCCTACTCAAGGTTACATCCATTGTAAAAATGGACATGAACCCTAAATTCAGATCCTGATTCAGGAATGGGAGGAGTTTTCAGTTCTGAAGTTCTGTTTTTACGCCCATTTCTAATTACAGAGATAAGGATCAGCTTTGAAAATCAGCTCTGGAACAATGGTTCCAGTCAATGTCTGAAAGTGGAGGATGCAGACCCACTGTGTTTAATGAAGGCCTAGGTCAACCAAATACCGAACAAGGTTTTGAAACAACCATTCCTTGCCATCCTTAATTATGTTGCTGTAATTAGTTCTTCAAAATGGCACCTTGAACTTTCCCAGAATTCTTGAGGTTCAATGATCTAACATTGTACTTAAACCTTTCTCTCTTTCTTTCAGTTTAATACCATCTGAGTTACAGACAACCGAGCATCTGTAAACTTATCCATCCTTTCAGGTAAGATAGTTGTGTCTTAGAACAATGACAACTGCTGTTTAAATGTTAGGAAAAGCCTTTGAAATTCCTAAACACATTATTGATGAAAATACCCAGGATTCAGGAAAAGAACTAGACATTTGTGTGGCTCATGGGAACAGCCACAGTTACCTTATCTGGGAACTTGCCATCAACTACAGTCACTGGTGCAATGGTCCTTAGCAGACTGTGTGATATCATAGAATATCAGGATTGGAAGGGACCTCAGAAGGTCATCTAGTCCAACCCCCTGCTCAAAGCAGGACCAATTCCCAACTAAATCATCCCAGCCAGGGCTTTGTCAAGCCTGACCTTAAAAACCTCCAAGGAAGCAGATTCCACCATCTCCCTAGATAACCCATTCCAGTGCTTCACCACCCTCCTAGTGAAAAAGTTTTTCCTAATATACAACCTAAACCTCCTCCACTGCAACTTGAGACCATTACTCCTTTATGTATCCATAATTATTATAGTGCAATGATAATGAAGTCATAGTTGTGGTTGGATCAAAAAATTTTGCTTAACAAGGGAAAAGAGTGGGAATAACTGCTAAATGTCTTCTATAAAAATCTGGAACATACAAAGTAGTGCAGGAAAGCTTTACATTTTCTATGCAATTAGAATTTGTATCGGAATAACATATTTTGGAAATTAAAATGGTTGCCTTTTGAAATTGGGTCCCTGGTATCTCACTTTGTTTCAAAATCTTTTGCAAAGACTACACATGGCAATCCTACTCAAAACGTCCAGTGTGGATTACTGTATATCTATAGTCTACATAAATACCATTTTTATATTTTGGTGTTTGAAAGTTGCTGAAAGTTGTTCGTTTTGTCCTGAAGAAATGCGGAAAAAGAACCATGTATGTATATATTAACATGTGTGTATAACAGTACCAAGGTTGCATGAAATTTTATGAAGCCTCAAGTGTTAACAATGTGTGTTGGAACAAGGATAGTATTAGATTAGAATTGATAAGTTTTATGCTGGCGTATGTATAGAAGCAAGTGTGCTTGTTGACCTTTAATTTTTATTTCCGAGCCTTTCAGCTTTGAAGGAAAATGTGATTAAAGCAGAACAGAGGATCCTTTATTAAAATTAAACCAAGTTTTTTTCTGTGTGAATTGTAGGTGGGGCTGCTAGGGTTGCGTAGAGTTCAGCGTGCCCAACACTTTCCATTCAGACCCTAGTTCAGTGGCTTATAACTTTGCCAGACTGGTTGGATTGAAATCTCCTATGCTGAGTGTTTGCCTCAGGCTGATTATTAGTATTATGATTTTGTTTAAGTTTCAGCCAAAACCCTTCAGCCAGATAGAGGAAAAATAAGTTGTTTTGTGCCTGTTTAAAACAAAAATCTTCCACCTTTTTGGTTGAGAAGCTCGTCTGCCTCTGTACTTTGCAGCATGCACTTGAAATTTGGCAGGGAGGTTACACTGGGCTTAGGGAGGTGTCTTTGGCAATCCCAATGAAAATTTGCTTAAATTTGGCTGAGTTACGAGCCTTAGTTTGCACATGCTCATTAGAGACTCATTAGAGTTTGGCAGTCAAATTGTTCTAAGGGTCCCACTTTATTAAGCATGTGCAGAGCAGGACTTCCTTCACCATTGCTCTGGTGTAAGAGCAGGGAGACTCTCTCCCTCTCTTGTGTTCTCAATACTCCCACTGCTAGTGTCCAGCGGCAGAATGCAGCCTGATCTGCATATAGAGGGGTTAGGAATCGTGTGTGCAGGTAGAGAGGACAGGGAGAGTGGGGAAGAACAGCTGAAGGGGAGGGCGACGGTTATGTGAGCATGGAAAGGAGCAGAAGAGAAGAGGTCTAGAAGGCAATGTAGATGGAGTGGAAGGGGCAGGGGTCTGGGGGTGGGTAGGCCAAGAGGAGGAGGGAAGCAGAACCCGGAGTTGAGGAAGCTGGATTGTAGCAGAGAGGAGGAGGGCAGGATCTGGAGGGTTTGGGGAGTAGGTTGGAGCAGAGCAGGAGGGGGACAGGAACCAAGGGGTGTGGGGTAGCTTAGAGAAGAGGGGGATGGGGACAGGTTGGGAGCATAGAGGCAGAATTGTCTATAACAACCAGAGAATACTCCCCTCCATGTATATAATGGCATTATCATATATTCAGTATTTCTAGCCTATTTTGGGTGCATCCATACATTTTTGTAGCTTTTTTTTTTATTTTTTACTGCTGCTGCACATGGAGTATATGTTGTCATTGAGCTGTTCACAGTGACCTCCCGTTCTCTTTCCTGAGTGTTTACAGTTTATTGAGAAGGCAGAGATATATATAAGTACCGTAAATTATTTCTTCCTGTAGGCATTACCCTGCCTTTGTCAAAAGTGAATTTACTCCACCATCATCTGCTTGTTTACTTAGTTTATTAGGTCTGTGCAGTAACATGTTTAGTCTCTCACAGTGACTCCAGATCAAAGTTGTTCAGCTTAAACAATGAAATCTCCTATGCTGAGTGTTTGCCTCAGGCTGATTATTAGTATTATGATTTTGTTTAAGTTTCAGCTAAAACCCTTCAGCCAGATAGGGGGAAAATAAGTTGTTTTGTGCCTGTTTAAAACAAAAATCTTCCACCTTTTTGGTTGAGAAGCTCGTCTGCCTCTGTACTTTGCAGCATGCACTTGAAATTTGGCAGGGAGGTTACACTGGGCTTAGGGAGGTATCTTTGGCAATCCCCATGAAAATTTGCTTAAATTTGGCTGAGTTACGAGCCTTAGTTTGCACATGCTCATTAGAGACTCATTAGAGTTTGGCAGTCAAATTGTTCTAAGGGTCCCACTTTAGAACTCACTGACCACTGCTGCAGCCTTAGGCTGGGATCTGAAAACTAAGCTGCATTCCTTACACATCTTACATCATCTCCAAGAATAAAGAGTCTGCCCTTGGAACTGAGCAGAATTTTGTTGCTGCAGCAGAATATAGTCCAGCTTGCTCTCCTATCATGGAATTGTCTCTGCAGAGCTGACAGCAATGAGAACTTGTTTGTGTTACTAAAGTCAAAAGCTGTGACTCAAAAATACACACGGAGCTAATATATTGAGTAAGAGGGCGCTGGTCTTACAAACTCACTTTCAACCTTGTTCCTTTCCCTCTCCCTCAGGGAGAATCTTATCTCTGCATCAGTTTCAACTCATCCAGGAACCATTGACTACAACACTTTCTTCCCTTTTATAGTCTTGCTTGTTTTCATAGAAAGATTTTTGTTCTCGAATTATGAGGCCATATCTCCCACTTCCCCCTGACTAAGTTCCCTGGCCATCCAGCCCTGAGGATAGACACTATACAGCTCCTTTGCTTGGTGGGAGAGAATAGTGGGGTTGGGAGAGCATTTGACATGGATTTTTAGTCGGAATGACTTTTCGGCAGAAGATGCTGTTTTCACAAAATCAGAATTTTCCATGGGATGGTGAGATGGGGTGTTGTTGCCAGCACAGAGTGCCCGAGGACAGCAACAGCGGGTTCGTTGCCTGGTGTGCTTCGCGTCAATAAACACACCAGGTGGAGAAGCAAACAAAGTTTATTTGAGATTTCAAAGCGGTGCAAGGAGACTGGCACGTCTCAAATCAAGCACACTAACAGAAACAGTTTTTCTTCTTTTATACATTTTGCAGTTAAGCCTCACCGCCGCCTTCCCACTCTAGCCCTCCCTTTCTCCCCCCCATTCCTCCCTCTACCCCCTCCCGTCCCTGGTAATAGTTACTAAGCAAATAACAATTACATTTAAGCAGTTAAGTCATTCTTGGCAGCTATAAGCCTAGCTTGTTAGTAACTTCTTTAAACTGTTATCTTGTCCTTTTTCCCTTCAGCCAGAAACATGCAGGCCTCATTATTACCGCTTGATACCGATGTGAGCAGGGGGTTGCACACAGATAACTGGTTGCTTACATATTCCAATTGCACCTGGCTTTTGAGGTCGATTAGAGTTTAAACATGGAAGGAGTTTGGTTCATTTAGGCCTAGTGCAGGAAGGCTTCATTGACACTTGTGATTTTCCACCCTCCCGAGTTACCTAGGGTGATGGTGATGCCTAGTGACGTCAACAGTGTCCACCCCACACAAGACTTGAAGGGATAAATTAGACCAATTAACATATAGGTGGCACCTGGAGGAAAGCCAGGGAGTGCTAAGACCTAATTTGCTGATGAAGTCCAGCTTGGTAAAGAGCTGAGCTGGGTTTATAAAGCCAGGAAGCTGGCACCAGAGAGGAGCTGCAGGGAAGTCGTCTGAAGTCACTCCCTGACCATAGAGAGGTGAGTTTGAGGCTACAGGGTTCAGTAGTCCACAGTTACTCTTTGTGAGGGGGGAGTTTGAGCTGGTACACCCAGAGAAGGGGGAGAATGAGCAGCTGTTGGAAGGAGTCTAGGGAAGGAGCAATGGGGTCTGAGGGAAACAACAGTTACCAAGTATGGGTCCCTGGACTGGAACACAGAGTAAAGGGTGGGCCTGGGTTCCACTAACTGCCACTGGGGAAGTGGCACTGTCACAGCAGTGCATGAGAAGACACCCTGAGACCATTGGAGAGGAAGGACTTTGATACCCTGGAAGGGGAAGACTAAAGTGACCTGGGCGGAGGGCCAAGCCACTAAGACAGACTACCCTCATATGCATTAGAGTCGCAGGGAACGTGAAAGAGAGACAGCAGGATGTGCAACCCGTGGCAGAAAGGGGCGCAGAGCTGAGTGGAGCTAATCCCCAGATGTGGCTTTGAGGAGTGCCCCTAGTGGTGAGTGGAGTTCACTGTAACAGATGGGATTTCCTTTTTCCAGCCACCTAACTTCAATCCTTTCCCAACATAGCATTCTGTGGGGATGTTGTGACGGGTTGGATCACAGGAACCCCCTTGGGGCTGCCAACTGATGTGCCAAGACTACCTCTACCCCTGCTTTCCCTGCCAGCTTGGGACCCCAGCACCTGTCTTGTTGATCCAGACATGCCAGCCTGCTCCAACACAGACCCAGGGTCTGAACCACGTGCCCCAAAGCTTAACTTAAAGCAACTTAAGAAGTGTCCCTGTCCTTAACACTCAGACGCCCAACTCCCAATGGGGTCCAAACCCCAAATAAATCCATTTTACCCTGTATAAAGCTTATACAGGGTAAACTCATAAATTGTTTGCCCTCTATAACACTGATAGAGAGATATGCACAGCTGTTTGCCCCCTCCCCCAGGTATTAACGCATACTCTGGGTTAATTTATAAGTAAAAAGTGATTTTATTAAATACAGAAAGTAGGATTTAAGTGGTTCTAAGTAGTAACAGACAGAACAAAGTGAATTACCAAGTAAAATAAAATAAAACCTGCAAATCTAAGTCTAGGACAGTAATAAAACTGAATACAGATAAAATCTCACCCTCTGAGATGTTTCAATAAGTTTCTTTGACAGACTGGATGCTTTCTTAGTCTGGGCACAATCCTTTCCCCTGGTACAGTCCTTGTTCCAGCTCAGATGGTAGCTAGGGGATTTTTCATGACTGCAGCCTCCTTTGTTCTGTTCCACCCACTTATATATCTTTTGCATAAGGCAGGAATCCTTTGTCTGTCTGGGTCCCCACCCCCTCCTTCTAAATGGAAAAGCACCAGGTTAAAGATGGATTCCAGTTCAGGCGACATGATCACATGTCACTGTAAGACTTCATTACCCACTTGCCAGCACACACGTATACGGGAAGACTTACAAGTAAAACAGAGTCATCTACAGTCAATTGTCCTGGTTAATGGGAGCCATCAAGATTCCAAACCACCATTAATGGCCCACACTTTGCATAATTACAATACGCCCTCAGAGTTATATTTCATATTTCTAGTTTCAGATACAAGAGTCATACATTTATACAAATAGGATAACCACACTCAGTAGATTATAAGCTATGTAATGATACCTTACAAGAGACCTTTTGCATGAAGCATACTTTAGATACATTATATTCACACTCATCAGCATACTTTTATAAAATCATATAGAGTGCAATGTCACACCCTCCTCCTGAACTTACTGCCAGAGACTTGAACACTGACCATAGCGGAGGCAGTATACCTAAAATTTGTTTTTGGGCTCCCCTCTGGGGCAGACAATCCTGTGTCCCCCAAAAGGGAAAGAGACCCAGATCCAGCTGTGGGCTCACAGCTACCAGCTATGACAGACCTTTCATGGCCAGCAACCCCCCCCCCCACCTTTCACTCACGTTGGGCTTGCTTGCAGCTACAGAGTCCTTGAGGTCTGTTCCCACTGCAGCAGTCACCAGGATCCCAACTTCCAGCTCCAGGATACATGTCTCTGTGCACCTCTTCTGCTCCGTTACAGCCAGTTCATGCTTCTGGGTCTCAATTTGCTTTGCCTTTTAAGTCCAGGGTTTGCTGGTGGGCAGCCTTCCAGGTCAGCCTTTTCCCGGGCAAATTGCATATCAATTTCCATTTGTCTTCCTTTGAGACTGTCACTCGATGAGCTGGGATACCACAGAGAACCCCCTCCTGCCAGAACAGGCACCCCCCCGCACACTCCTGTCTTGCTAAGTTAGACACTCCAGTCAGCTTCAGCACAGACACAGAGGTTGGACCACACCTATCTACAGTTCACTGAAACTGAGATGCACTCAACTCAGGGGCTTCTTAGTTAACAGCGCCCAGTGTTCAACCTTTCTGGGCAATTTACAACTAGTGTAGTTCTAGATTTTTCGGATCTTCACTCTTACTTATTTTGCTTCCTTTTCTGTCCCTATTGCCCTTACCCAAAATAAGCAAACAGAAAATAACAAACCAGTAACCACTTTGTCTGTTCTCCAGCCACCACACTTAAAACTCACTTAAAATCAGTACCAGTATCTCCAAGCAATCAGCTGTGCACAGATCCTGCTGACTACGCCACTGTGATGGGTTGGATCACAGAAACCCCCTTGGGGCTGCTAGCTGATGTGACTAGACTACTTCTGCCCCTGATTTTCCTGCCAGCTTGGGACTCCAGCACCCTGTCTTGTTGAGCCAGACACGCCAGTCTGCTCCAACACCCTGAGACCATTGGAGTGGAAGGACTTTGATACCCCGGAAGGGAAAGAGAAAGGGAAGGGGAAGGGAAAGACTATAGTGACCTGGGCAGAGGGCCAAGCCACAAAGACAGACTACTTTCATATGCATGAGAGTCACAGGGAATGAGAGAGAGAGAGAGACAGCAGGGTGTGCAACCTGTGGCAGAAGGGGGCATCAGACCTGAGTGGAGCTAATCCCCAGACGTGGCTTTGCAGAGGTGCCCCTAGTGGTGAGTGGAGTGGAGTCCCATAACAGATGGGATTTCCTTCCAGCCACCTAACTTTAATCCTTCCAGCCACCTAACTTTAATCCTTTCCCCACATAGCATTCTGTGGGGATGTATAGACCCAATGATATATTTTTGTTTGATGTTTTTCAAAAGGAATTAAATAGCAAAGGAAAAAGCAAGAATAGAGACAGCATGTAGTGGTGAAAGATCATTGTCAGAATGATCTGTGATGACCTTTGATCACTCTATATCCTATTTCTCTCTTTGCTGTAGCCTGTGGCTTTGCATGAAAATCCTTTTTACAAATGTAACTAAGAATACAAGAGAGAAGGTTATGGAGCCATTCCATGCAGAAGAGTGAAACTGACACCATGGGAACTGGCCATTACACTGAGACAACACCCTGCCAGAGATACAGGGAAAACTGAGTGAGAGAGAAGTACTCAGCTCCTGTTAAAATCAAGCCACTTAAATTTATGTTCCTAAATATGGCATCAAGTGCCTAGTTTCAGGCAGCTACGTTTTTCAGTTATGGCTCTTGTGTATACAAAAGCCATATGATGAAAAGAATATTCAAAGCCACTCTGTGCATATGAGATTATAATTCATAAAGGGCTTTGGTTATAGCATAAACCACAAGTATGAATTTATGTCACCTCAGCCCCCAAATGAAATTTCTTACACTCTCTCTGTATTGTTTTCTTATTGTTCTTCTGCAAATGAGGTCAGAGAGTTCATAGACACATAAAAAAGAGCTTGACATTTCCATATCAAGAGACCCAGATAAACTTACAAACTGTTTATATGAAACAACCTTAGCGAGCTTCACCCATCCCTAAATGCTCAGATTTCAAACTGAACTCATGAAGACTCCTGCTCCATTTAGATTCATTGCTGTGTTTTATACTCATACCAGAGGAAACTAAATAAATAAATGTCCAAGGGGGTGGGACACTAACCTACTCCTTGGTGATGGTGTAGTGGTATGTGTAAGCCTATCTTGACTGTATGAAACCAAACATTCATATCCTACAGGAATCCATTCAGCCCTTTGACACTCCAACATTGATGAACTAGGGCGTTATCTATGCAGTTTTCTGGAGTTGTCTTTTGAGGGAATACTTATCTACTGTGTGTGCACAATGAGCCTTTCTAGGACTCCAATCTCCCCAGTGTTCAATCCAAAACCTTTCTCTAGCAATACATCCACTAAGAATTGAGGGGCCAATTCTGCACACTAAGTAGTATTTGTTTGAGTTGTCCCACTGAGTTCAATGGAATGATTGTTCTAACGATGCACTAGTCTGCTTGAATGAGTTATAGAATCAGGCTGCATGAATGGAGTGATTTACATTGCTGCAGAAATCACACATGCCTCTTGAACTTGAGCTAAAGAAGTGAATCATATTTATACTGATGCTTGTACATAGAAAGTCCTTTCTCACTAAAGGTCCCAAGTTTGAACCCATCTTCTACTGCTGCAGACAGAGCCAAGGGTGAGCTACCCCTTCAAATTGAAGACAGAAGTTGTAATGGAGTTATGTAATTTGAAAAAAACAAGCAAAGAAAATTAGAATCCCATGCCACGAATAATGCTCATTTGCTGAAGCTATTGCTCAAGTTGTGTGGTAAAAAAAGGAATAAGTAGGTGGAAAAGGCATGCTCCTCAGCAGACTCATGCACCTGGGCTGCTGCGGCTCCCAGGCTTACTAGTACTTCGGGATAGGTTGAGAATGTCACAATGTTTGTGATTAAAGATTTCATAACGTGAATCTCAAGGAGGGTTTTCATTCACATTTTGGTAGCTTTTTAACAGTTTAACAGCTACAAATCGATGTAGCTCCATTGGAGTCAGTGGAGCTAAGTTGGTTTACATCAGCTGTAGATCAGGCCCCTCATCCTTATGTGCCCTGTATGCGTAACCCTGTGTTGCAGTGTGAAAGCCTCTCAGAACTCCTGGGTGTGCAGGGATTGTGCCTGCTTCTCTACACCTTTGGAGAGTCATTCCTATTCTATCTCATCCCATGCGTGACTGTCCCACTTCTCTGGCTTGTGCGCAGCTGCGTAGGGCAGAATTAGTGTTTGCACTCCCCTGAGCACTCCTCCACCTTGTTTCTTTCCAATATCCTGGAACAATACAGCTATAACAACACTGCAAACAAAACCTGACATGCTTTTTAGACACTAAATGTAACTTAGCCATTTAAACTATTGTCTAAAGTAGCTGTCTTACCTTAAGCAACCTCCCAGCGTTTCCAACAAACATGGCTGGTATCCTCCATTTGTAAGTGCAAAAAATGTTGTCTTTTTGCTTCCTCGGTCAAGGATCAAAAAAATTGTCCTTTTGCCTTCTATGTGTACCCCAAAATCCATTGTTTTGTCCCCAAAGTCAGGGCACCTTCCCCCCCCCCCCCCCCGTCATTTATTCTGGAGTGTTGGCTCCATGCCACACCCTCATGTCCACATCGTATGCAAACAGACTTTCATTGTGCTTACAATGCTTATTTTACATGTGAAACAAGACTGACAGGTGAATATATATCCCTTTGCCTGGCAAAACCTGCCTTAACACTGCTTTTAAAACTTATTTTCCAGTATATCTACAACATTCCTTCAATATCATCGTACATAAATCTCACAATGATTATGAAGATCAGTATGACATAAGCTTTTATTAGATCCCTCGCTTGGTCCTCTTGGGATAAGCACTATGAGAGTGTTGGGTGTGATGAGTTTGTCAAGCCTGTTGCAGAACAGTGAACCCATTGCCAGCTGGCATTGAGGAGGGTCACAAACCTCTGGGTGGTAGAGTTTTTTAAAATTATGACCAGAGTGGTCACTGTCACAGGGAATGGGGCATTGGTGGGACAGTTGCTGGAGGACTGTTAAGGTCAAGGCAGGTATTGCAGTGTCTACACTCCTACTGCGTCAACCTCACTAGGTCAACCATGGCTCTACACTCTTTGGGGAGGTTGTTTTACTTTGTTGCTGTAACAGGGTGCTTAAGTTGGCCAGAGACAAATTTGAGTGTAGACATAAGCTCAAATAGGTAGATGTGAGGCGACATACCTCAACCTAACTTTGTAGTGTAGACCAGGCCTAAGAATGAGTATAGCCTGGTGATTAGGGCACTTACCTAGGATGTAGGAGCTGCTTTGGTCAAAAAGGGATAATAGTATACTTCCACAGAACTATATAAAATTATGATGAATAATAAATATAGAATTAAGTGATGCATTGCCCTCAAAGGGGTGAATTTCACCCTACATGTATTATGCTTTTTGCACTGGGAGTGGGAATTGCCTTCTTGTAAAGTATCCCCAGTATAGGCTCTTGCTGAAGATGGCCCATCACATCTTTCATTCTAAGTTAGATCTGATATTCCCTGCTCTTATTTATGGCCATTCTTTCTTTGTCAAGAGCTTTACTGGCTTGACACACCACAAGTGTTGCAGAGTTGGGTATGAGTGTGCAGGGGAAGGTTTCACAGTGGGAATGTGGTTTTATGCACTGGGCCATAGTGTAATTTCCAGTGGGAGGTCCTGAGCATTCCTGAAAATCATGCCACCTGTCATAACTATAAAGGGAAAGGTAACAACCCTCCTGTGTACAATACTATAAAATCCCTCCTGGCCAGAGACACCAAAATCCTTTTACCTGTAAAGGGTTAAGAAGCTCAGGTAACCTGGCTGACACCTGACCCAAAGGACCAATAAGGGAGCAAGATACATTCAGATCTTGGGAACGGGGAAGGCTTTTGTTTGTGCTCTTTGTTTTGGGTGTGTTCGCTCTTGGGACTAAGAGGGACCAGACATCAATCCATGCTCTCCAAATCTCTCTGAACAAGTCTCTCATATTTCAAACTTGTAAGTAACAGCCAGGCAAGGCGTGTTAGTTTTATCTTTGTTTTCTCAACTTGTAAATGTTCCTTTTGCTACAGGGTTTACCTCTATTTGCTGTAACTTTGAACCTAAGGCTAGAGGGGGTTCCTCTGGGCTCTTTGAATCTGATTACCCTGTAAAGTTATTTTCCATCCTGATTTTACAGAGATGATTTTTACCTTTTCTTTAATTAAAATTCTTCTTTTAAGAACCTGATTGATTTTTTCATTGTTTTAAGATCCAAGGGTTTTGGATCTGTGTTCACTAGGACTAATTGGTGAGGGTATACTCTCAAGCCTTTCCTTTCACCCAGGAAAAGGGGTGTAAGGACTGGGGGGAGGAATTAGTCTCAAATCTGCCCAAGAAATGGGGGGTTAGAGACTTGAGAAATATTTGGGGAAAGGCAGAGTTCCAAGTGGCTCTTCCCTAAGATTTGGAACACACTTGGTGGTGGCAGCTTACTGATAATCTAAGCTGGTAAATGAGCTTAGGGGGCTTTCATGCGGGTCCCCACATCTGTACCCTAGAGTTCAGAGTGGGGAAGGAACCTTGACACCACCCATTTAGCCACATAGATAGGGAATTAGAAGTCTGATTCTTAGGCACCCATGTTCTAAAACTTTGGCCACGGATTTTTTTTCTTCCTTGTTTTTTTTTTTAACCTGAAAATTACTATTTCCTGCATATCCAGACAGTATTGGTCTCCTACTTCTTCATCTATTGTATACGGAAGTAGAAAATATTTTCATTTCAATTTATCCTGTGTCATTAATACTGATTATACAGTTAGTCCTGCTTGAGTTTCCAATGTCCTTTATGTCTCAGTTTCGATTTCTAACTGGTTTCTGTATTTGGTATCAGTTTCCCTACACGTCTCCCTTTTGACTGCAGTAAAGTAGTCAGCTAGTGTGAAGCTTCTGTGTAGGGATCTATGGGAATCTTGCCTGTTTCTTGATCTGATCTTTACAATAGGCTGTAAACTGTCTTTTTAGGACTTGGGCTAGCATCCTTGACTCTCAGCACTACTCGTTTTTGAATGGGGCTATGGGCCTGGGAATTGTAGTGTAGTCAGCTGTCTAGTACATGATTGTGTAATCCAGGCCAAGACATAGCTCCAGTGCAGCACAAGTTGTGTTCCCCAGTCTTTGAACTAGAGATCTGGGAAGCTACACGATTGATAGATTTTAAGTCAAAGAGACCATTGTGGTCATGGTCAAAGAACTTCCCGCAGTGATTTCTGCATCAGGCCCATAACTTTGGATTTACTTAAAGCATGTCTTTGAGAAAGACATCCAGTCCTGCTCTAAAGAGTTCAAGTGATGGAGAGTCCACCACACCCCTGGATAAATTGTCCCAGTGGCTCCTAGGCGGGGGTGCGGGGAAGCGGGGGTTCTCTGCGCACCGCTGCTCACAGGCACTGCCCCCGCAGCTCCTATTGGCTGCAGTTCCTGGCCAATGGGCGCTGCGGAGTCAGCACTCGGGGTGGGGGCAGCATGCCTGCCTGCCCTGCCCTGCGCCGCTCCGGGAAGAGGCTGGAATGTGGGGAAGGGGGGGCAGAGGGGCTGTGTGTTGCTGTTGCTTTAGGCACCGCCCCCAGCAGCTCCCATTGGCCGGGAACGCACCAGGCCAGATCCTGCCCCCCGAGCCCCTCCTGCAGCCGAACACCCTGCACTGAGCCCCCTGCCGCACCCTGCACCCTGACCCCCTGCCATACCCTGCACCCCTCCTGCATCTTGACTGTCTGCCCTGATCCCCCTGCCGCATCCTGCACCCTGACCCCCTGCTGTAACCCTCACTCCTCCTGCACCCCACACCCCAACTCCCTGCCCTGAGCCCCTGCCACACCCCAGACCCCTCCTGCAACCCCTGGGGGCAGGGAGGGAGCAGAGTTGGGGTGGGGATTTCAGGGAAGGGCTTGGAATGGGGGCAGGGAAGGGGTGGGAAGAGGCGGGGCGGGGCGGGGCCTCATGGAAGGGGTGGAGTGGGGGTGGGGCCGAGGGCGGCGGGGGGAGGTATCAGTAATGCGGCCCTCAGGCCAATGTACTAGTCCTCATGTGGCCCTCGTGGTCATTTGAGTTTGAGACCCCTGTTGTAGTGTATCTGATTTACTCCATGTTTGTCTAAAGGAGCAAACAGCTCATTGATTATCATTATCCAGCCAAGAGCATCTCCAAAACATCCCGACTTTGCATTTCTCACAATGGGAGCACTTCATTTTACCCCCGCCTGTTATTGCCCTTCTTTGGTCTGCGTGCTCCTAAAAACCTCTTCTCTGCTGTGCTGTTCGAGGGTTACCAGGTGGGAATATGAAGAACAGTTAATGGAAAGGAAACTGGGGAAAGGAGAAGTTAGATTAAATGTTTTTCCATTTAATGGCCAAGGGATTTCTCTATTACTTTTGCTAACTCAGGCTCTGATTTGTTGTTCCAGACACCAGCTGTAGCCTGGACTACCCTGACTTACGTATGTAAGCAAGCCCACCGCGCTGGTTCCTCTTTGTCTCAGACAAGTTTCCTAGAAATGTAGCTTAACCAAAGATTGCTTTATATTTATAATTGGAATTATTCTTTGTTTCTAACCACATACCATGGCTTCTAATTTACCGGCTTCTTTTTACTGTCCGCTGCAGTGCAAACATTCCTCTCGCTGGCGTGGCTCAGCTGCAGTGTTAGAGCAGAGGTCCTGGGGCTCAAGTGTCAGCCCTTTGCATGGGGAAGAATTTCACCCTGTGAGAGTGAATTAGTGCTTGCACAGTGCACTGGAGAGTGCTAGATGCGGAGAGCAAAGCTGGTAAAGGGAGAAGGGAAATAGAGTGGGAGGCTGTTAGAATTAGAGGAGGAGGCTGAGAAGCAGGAGAGCTGGGCTGGGCAGCGGAAGGACAGCAGTGAAAGAAGGGCAGATGGAAGGTGGGCTAGCAGCCAATTCAATGCATTAAGTGTGAAATCACCCACAGTCCAAGTTTCAAGGTAAATACAGTGATGTCAGGAGGTTGCTGGGCTCTGGAGAGCCCTTTGGGTGCGATAAATTGGACTTAACTCCTGTGATCTCTGCTAAGCTGGGCCAGCTGGGGACTGGAAGAGCAAAGGCAGTTGGGACCTTCTCATCTGACAAATACAGTTAATAATCAAACAAGAAATCTATTATTATTATTTATGTATTGACTTGTATTGCAGTAGCACCTAGATTCCCCCAATCAAGCTCAAGGCCTTGTGGCTCTAGAACTTGACATGCATAGTAGGAGACAGTCCCTGCCCCAAGCAGTTTATGGTCATAACATGTCATGTCAATAGAAATGGCAGACAGAGTGGGAGAAAAGAAGTATCATTATCCCCCTTGTACAGATGGGGAGCTGAGCACAGAGTGGCTGAGTGACTTGCCTAAGGTCACCCAGACAGTGTGTGGCAGAGACAGCCATCCCACCTCTCCCAAATGCCAGTCCAAAGCCTCAACCCAGGGCTTAAATTCTCACAGATTATTTCCCAGAGTCCCCCAGGCCTCCCCCATTCGAGGCTCTGGGCTTCAGCTGTAGGATGGGGGTTGTGGGAGCTTGGGTTTCAGCCCTGCGACAGGCAGCGGGGCTCATGCAGGTTTGAAAATATTTACTGGAGCTCTGCTCTGGTGGGCTCCAGCTGAATTTAAGCCCTGCATCAACTACAAGACCATCCTTCTTCATCCTAACAGCCTCCCAAGGCAGGCAGATTCAGATTAGAGAAAATCTAAGGCCGATGAGTAACCCTTGAAAATCAGTTTCGCAGTTGTTTTAAGGTGTAGCCTCTAATAATAGCTGCTTAAATCAGCTTTAAAATGGAAACATAGGGATTGCCATGCTGGAACAGAGCAGTGGCCTCTACACTCGAGTTGCCTTCTCTGACAGTGGTCAGGACCAGCTCTTTCAGAAGGCACAAGAAACCCTGAAACAGTAGTGCAAGTAGGGTGGTACTCTCCAGTATGCAGTACCGGCAAGAGATTTTTAGGGGGTATGGGGTACCAGAAAGACTTGGGGCTACCACCCCTCCCCCTCTGGGGGGAGGGGGGCTGCACTCTGCTTCTTAAAGGAGCAGAACATGGCTAGGGAGGGCATTCATTCTTTATATGGCATTAACAGCACAATGCATATGCTAACAAGCTTAAACAAAGGCTGTATTGTGCTGTTAAATTGGTCAGGAGTCCTCAAGAGGGGAGGGGGGGGACTGAAGGTGTTTAGACAGTGTTTTTAATTCTGTTTCTCCCCGTTGGTCTGAATTATCCATGACATTCATACTGCATAATGTCAAGTCCAAATCATTAGAGAAATGCGTTTGCTTGCATTGACCAGAGGATGTTTGGATTCTGATGTCAGCCCAGTTCTGTAACCTGAGAGGAATCAGGTGTTGTCCACAGTATACACAGAATTCTTCTTTGCAGCCAAACTAGTCTAACATGCATTGCTAACTGGAAATGAAGCAGCACAAAAAAAAAAAAGAAAAAAAAAGCGCCTAATTTTCCCGCTTTGTGAGAGAACTATAACGGAAGATTATAATGCCCTTAATGCCACTGATGACCTTAAACCAGCTGCCTCAGGAATCTGCCAAGAATTTTGCTGAAAATATGTTCCTCATCTTAGCAACGGAGCTAAGACTTATCATACATCTGCCCACCTTTATTCGAATGACGCTCCTTCTGATCTGACAGCTCAGGCATTGTCAGTTTCATCTAGAACAATTTACAAACTTGGAACCTAATCCTGTAAACCCTTAATCATTTGATCAATCCCATTGAAGACAATGGGACTATTTACATGTTTATGTACCACTTTTGTTGTAAGAGTTTCAGAAGTCTGTTCTGTTCCTATAAAGGAAGTTAAATCTCCCATTGAAATGAAATGTTTGGGTCCAATATCACAATGCCATTTAGGATACAGTTCTACTTAAAATTTGTCTTTTAATAAGTCATATATATGCTGAAATGGCTCCTCACCCAACTCCCATATTCCATATAAACAAACTGAAATACTACATATTTGGAGGGGGCGGAGTTGGGGCAGGTACTTTGGGGAAGGGGTTGGAATGGGGGTGGGGCAGGGATGGAGTCAGGGCAAGGCAGAAGGTGGGGGGGGGGCACTGGCGCCAGGAGAAGTTGGCGCCTATGGTTCTATGCTTCTTTTCCATCAAACCCAGATGGCGCAGCATCTTTACTTTCCTAGTGCATGGTGGAGAGCAATACTTAGATAAAGGCAAGCTGGCAGAAGCTTAGTTTGGACATAAGAGAGGCACTGACAGTGTGTTAAGGGAAAGTGGGGTAATTATCCTTCCTATCCTTCTTTCATTTAAGAATGAATTTGGGTGTGCCGCTGGATTCTCAATGACACCTGGAAGTACAGGTGGCACTAGGGGCCCAAAGCATCATTTTACAACTGCCTAGACTCATAGACTTTAAGGTCAGAAGGGACTGTTATGATCTTCTAGTCTGACCTCCTGCACAACGCAGGCCAGAGAATCTCACCTACCCACTCCTGTATCAAACCCCTGACCTATGTCTGAGCTATTGAAGGCCTCAGCTTGTGGTTTAAAGACTTCAAGGTGCAGAGAATCCTCCAGCAAGTGACCCATGCCCCACTCTGCAGAGGAAGGCGAAAAACCCCCAGGGCCTCTGCCAATCTGCCCTGGAGGAAAATTCCTTCCTGACCCCAAATATGGCAATCAGCTAAACCAAGACTCACCAGCTAGACACCCAGGAAAGAATTCTCTGTAGTAACTCAGATCCCACCCTATCTAGTGTCCATTATAGGCCATTGGGCATATTTACCGCTAATAGTCAAAGATCAATTAATTGCCAAAATTAGGCTATCCCATCATACCATCCCTTCAATAAATTTATCAAACTTAGTCTTGAAGCCAGATATGTCTTTTACCTCTGCTGCTCCCTTTAGAAGGCAATTCCAGAACTTCACTCCTCTGTTGGTCTAATTTCAAGTCTAAACTTCCTGATGGCCAGTTTATATCCATTTGTTCTTCTGTCCACATTGGTATTGGGCTTAAATAATCCCTCTCCCTCCCTGGTATTTATCCCTCTGATATATTTATATCTGTATATATCTCCCCTCAGCCTTCTTTTGGTTAGGCTAAACAAGCCAAGCTCTTTGAGTCTCCTTTCATAAGACAGGTTTTCTATTCCTCGGATCATCCTAGTAGCCCTTCTCTGTACCTGTTCCAGTTTGAATTTATCCTTCTTAAACATGGGAGACCAGAACTGCACACAGTATTCCAGATGAGGTCTCACCAATGCCTTGTATAATGGTACTAACACCTCCTTATTTCTACTGGAAATACCTCACCTGATGCATCCCAAGACTGCATCAGCTTTTTTCACAGCCATATCACATTGGCGGCTCATAGTCATCCTGTGATCAACAAATACGCCGAGGTCCTTCTCCTCCTTTGTTACTTCCAAGTGATGCGTCCCCAGTTTATAACAAAAATTCTTGTTATTAATCCCTAAATACATGACCTTGCACTTTTCACTATTAAATTTCATTCTATTACTATTGCTCCAGTTTACAAGGTCATCCAGATCTTCTTGTAAGATATCTTGGTCCCTCTCTGTATTGGCATTACCTCCCAGCTTCGTGTCATCCGCAAACTTTATTAGCACATTCCCACTTTTTGTGCCAAGGTAGGTAATAAAAAGATTAAATAAGATTGGTCCCAAAACTGATCCCTGAGGAACTCCATTAGTAACCTCCTTCCAGCCTGACAGTTCACCTTTCAGTATGACCCATTGTAGTCTCCCCTTTAGCAAGTTCCTTATCCACCTTTCAATTTTCATCTTTTCCATCTTTTCCAATTTAGCTAATAATTCCCCACGTGGAACCGTATCAAATGCCTTACTGAAATCGAAGTAAATTAGATCCACTGTATTTTCTTTATCTAAAAAATCTGTTACCTTCTCAAAGAAGGAGATCAGGTTGGTTTGGCACAATCTACCTTTTGTAAAACCATGTTGTATTTTGTCCCAATTACCATTGACCTCAATGTCCTTAACTACTTCCTCCTTCAAATTTTTTTCCAAGACCTTGCATACTAGAGATGTCAAACTAACAGGCCTGTAGTTACCCAGATCACTTTTTTCCTTTCTTAAAGATAGGAACTACGTTAGCAATTCTCCAGTCATATGGTACAACCCCTGAGTTTACAGACTCATTAAAAAAATCTTGCTAATAGGCTTGCAATTTCATGTGCCAGTTCTTTTAATATTCTTGGATGAAGATTATCTGTGCCCCCCAATTTAGTCCCATTAAGCTGTTTGAGTTTGGCTTCTATCTCGGATGTGGTAATATCTACCTCCATATCCTCATTCCCATTTGTCATCCTGCTATTATCCCTAAGCTCATCATTAGCCTCATTAAAGACTGAGGCAAAGGTATTTGTTTAGATATTGGGCCATGCCTAAATTATCCTTGACCTCCACTCCATCCTCAGTATTTAGCGGTCCCACTTCTCCTTTCTTTGTTTTCTTCTTATTTATATGGCTATAGAACCTTTTACTATTGGTTTTATTTCCCTTTGCAAGGTCCAACTCTACATGGCTTTTGGCCTTTCTCACTTTATCCCTACATGTTCTGACCTCAATAAGGTAGCTTTCCTTCCTGTTCCCTCCCATCTTCCACTCCTTGTAGGCTTTCTGCTTTTTCTTAATCACCTCTCTGAGATGCTTGCTCATCCAGCTTGGTCTACAATTCCTGCCTATGAGTTTTTTCCCCTTTCTTGGGATGCAGGCTTCTGATAGTTTCTGCAACCTTGACTTGAAGTAATTCCAGGCCTCCTCCGCCTTTAAATCCACAAGTTCTTCAGTCCAATCCACTTCCCTAACTAATTTCCTTAATTTTTTTTAAGTTAGCCCTTTTGAAATCAAAAACCTTAGTCACAGATCTATTTTTGTTTATCCTTCCATTTAGTTTGAACTGAATTAGCTCATGATCGCTCGAACCAAGGTTGTCCCCTACAACCATTTCTTCTATGAGGTCCTCACTACTCACCAAAACCAAATCTAAAATGGCATCCCCTCTTGCTGGTTCAGCAACTACTTGGTGAAGGAATCTATCAGCTATCGCATCCAGGAAAATCTGAGCCCTATTATTACTACTAGCACTTGTCCTCCAGTCTATATCTGGGAAGTTAAAGTCTCCCATGATCACACAATTCCCATTAGTATTTACTTCATTAAAAACATTAAAAAGGTCTCCATCCATATCCAAATCAGATCCTGGCGGTCTATAACACACCCCAAGCACTATCTCAGGGGAGGCTCTAGTAGCTTTCTTCCCCAATGTGATTTTTGCTCAGACAGACTCTGTCTTTTCCATTCCATCACTTCTTATTTCTTTACAGTCTACCTCATCATTGATATACAATGCTACTCCACCATCTTTGCCTTTATTTCTATCTTTCCTAAACAGCACATACCCTTCAATAGCTGTACTCCAGTCATGACTACTATTCCACCATGTTTCTGTTATCCCTATAAAATATAATTTTTGTTTATTTGCTAGGTAATCTGATTTGATCTGTTTGCTATCACTTAAAATCTATCTTTTGTACTTAATAAACTTGTTTTTGCTTTATCTAAACCAGTGAGTTGGAGTGAAGTGTGTGGGAATCATAACTCAGGGGCAGCAGGCTCTTTGGAAAAATACTGACATCCCAAGATGGAGTCCTGAGACATATGGTCTCATCACATGTCCTTGTAGAGTCATAGCAGCCATCACTCACAGGCTGTTTGGAGCGTTCACAGGAAGGCTCACCAGGTGGGAGATAAGCTTCTCCTAAGGCCTACCTTTTTTTCCTAATGACTCATTGCCCTGAATAGGCCCTTCCCCACCCATTATCTAGACTAAAAGCATCTTGTCTAGTGGGTGTTACCCAGGTGTAACCTCATTTGAAATACAGATACATAGTCAATATTCATAACTTTAGATACAAAAGTAATATATGCATACAAATAGGATAATCATATTCAGCAAATCATAACCTTTCCAATGACATCTTACATGACTTATCATGCATAAAATACATCATAATTATGTCATAATCATATCATAATAATATCACTGTGAAGAATATGGGGTGCACTGTCACACCTCACTTTCCCATGCTCTGGAGTTTATGGAGCCCTTTGCTGGTTGGATGCTGCACTGGGGGTTAACCCACTGCCCGGGGCATTCATTACGCTATTGTTTACAATTGCTCCAACTGCCTCTTAGTGTTCCTAGCCACCTCAATACAGACTGATTTCCTGGTGCCCATCCAAACTCTTCCATTCTCAGTCCATGCTCCTTTTTCCAGTCCCTACAGAGGCTTCTGCAGTTGTGATGACAGCATTTTGGCTAGAGGGAGGGAAGCCTGTGAGAAAGAGGTTTGCAATAGTCAAGATAAGCAATGCCCAAGTCATGGAAAAGGGATTGTGGTGAAGGGATAGAAAGAAGATGCTTAGCATTGCTATAGAAGAAGGAGCTTATGAGAACCTAGGTGTGGAAGGTATAGCTTGGTGCGGGGGAACCAGATGGGGCTAGTCCAATCCTGGTGCTTGCAGTAGCCAGCAAAACAAGAAACCTGCCCTTAGTGTATCTAATCGATTGTGCAATGGTGTATACTGAGGTGTGGGAAGGAGTGCTTCCCCTGCTGGCGATTCATCTATGGCCTGAAGCATGAGACTCAATTACTGATACCATCATTAAGCTTGCATGATTGGAAATATTATTATGATACAATTACCCAATCTCTCTAATGATTCATACATCGTCTTCGATTCGCCGACTTCCAACAGTAACAAATCTCACTACATAAAAGCAGATTTCTATTTATTCTATATTTACTCTATTTCAGTTCCTGGGGCAGAGTGAAAAAACAATAACACATTTTCACTGTTCTCAGTATAGTAACTCCTCACTTAACGTTTCCTGGTTAACATTGTTTCGTTGCTGATCAATTAGAGAACATGCTCATTTAAAGTTGAGCAATGCTCCCTTATACTGTTGTTTGGCAGCCACCTGCTTTGTCCACTGCTTGCAGAAAGAGCAGCCCTATGGAGCTAGCTGGTGGGGGCTTGGAACCAGGGTGGGCCGGCAGTCCCCCTATCTGCTCCCCTAAGTTCCCTGTGCAGCAGCAGCCCAGCAAGCTATCAATTGGTGGGCAGTTCAGCTGTCCCTCCCCCCACTGCTCCCGCGCTCTGTCTTGGAGCTGCTCCTGGGAGCCTACTGCGTGCTGTGCAGAGGAGGGGGAAGAGGGGTGCTAATGTCAGGGTGTCCCCCTCCCCCCGCTCCTGCCCCCTGCTCCTGTACCTCATCTTCACAGAACGGGGTGGGGGGTAGGGGGAACAACAGGACTCAGGACGGAGGGAGCTTGGTGGCAGCAGCTGCTGTCTCAACTTGCTGATCTACTTAAAAAGAGTCTTTCTCTCTCACACACACGCACATGGTGTGTGTCTCTGTCTCTGTCTCTCCCTGCCATGCTGTGTCTCCTCCCTCCATTCGTGCTGCCTTATAGAGTGTGAGGTTACATTAAAAACAATGTGTTAACCCTTGAGGGCTCAGCCGAGTACTAGTTCATCATTTAGCCAGTAAGGCATTCCCTTGGAAATATCCCACCCTCTTCCTAGGGCCGGCTCTAGGTTTTTTGCTGCCCCAAGCAAAAAAATTTTTGGCTGCCCCCCCCCCGTGCTTTTTTTTGGCTTTTACACATTTGCACTTTGCAGTTTTGTTTTGACTGTTTAAAATTTAAAAAAATGAAAACAGAGAATTTGTAGTTAGTGAAATAAAACAATTTCCTACTAGTGTAATTTTAACATTTAATTTAAACAAAAACACAATTACAAACAATTTGAGTTCAACTGTACACTGTAATGAAAAACATTAGTGTCTTCCAGTTTCTCATAAATTAAAAGAATTTATATTAACTGAATTTTTCTGGTTTTTATACTTGCCTAGTCTTTTAATAAGTCAGTGAAATCTAAATTTTTTGCAATAGTACTTTCAATTGAAATTAATGCCAGTCCTGACATACGATTTTGAGACATGGTGGACCTCAAATAATTTTTTAGTAATTTCAGTTTTGAGAAACTGCGCTCACCAGAAGCCACTGATACTGGTAATGTTAAAAGAATGCGTAATGCTATAGCAGTGTTTGGAGTGAAAAAATCATTTCTTGCTATAAATTCTAATACTTTTAGAGGAGAAGTTTTAGGACTTATTAGCTCAGATAAAGCTATTAATTCATCATACAATTCTACTGCATCAATGTCAGCAGCGTTATCAGTACTGAGCGCTAAATGTAGGTCTTGGCACTGCTTCATGAGGTCTTCTTTGGAAAACTGATTTTTAATATTTCCAATATCGTATAAAAATTCAAAAGTTTCACAATGACCATGCAACTGACAAAATCTTTCTTCAATGGAAGTTATAGCTACATCCAAAATACAATAGAAACATTCAACTTTAAACCTTTCGTTTGGATCGAGAATAGGATCATCATGAGCCTCATAACAAAACTGTCTTGTTTTTTTCCGAGGATGAATGAATTGTTGAGGTGCAAACGTTGGTTCAAAATCAAGATCCTCTGCTATTGTTGTTGCTTCTTTGGCAGTTTCTTTAAATCCTTCATCTGAATGGTATTTTTTTAAATAATCCAGTGTTTTATTCAAAATCATCTTTGCCTCGGATATGTCTATGGTTATGTTCTGCATAACTTTGCTGGTCAAATTAATTTGATTTAGAATATTGTGCCAAATAACCGTGCAACATGAAAATGAAACTCCATCATTTTTTGAGCCAATGTTTCAGCTTCATGTCGAAATGAAGGATCATATGACAAGTCCTGGCTTATTTCGAATAGTGCATCATAAATCTCTCCTGATGAATATCGGAATGGTCTAATAGCTTCTATCCTGCTTTTCCATCTAGTTTGACTCAGAGGTTTAAGTGTGAGTTTTTGTTCAAGATGCTTCTTCAAGCATTGCGTGCCCCTGGGGCTCCCAGCTGGGCAGCCTCAGCGCTGGGAAAATGCCAGCAGGGCTGGGTCCAGTGTGTATCCGAGCTTGTGGGGCGCTCTCTCGCCCCAATGACTAGCACCTTACCTACGGCAAGTACAGTAGTGCAATAGGAGTGTGACGTGAAAAATATCATGTCATGTTGTGACATGGTCACTCAAATCACGATTACGTGTGTGTACTGTGCTGCCCTATCGGCACCATTCGCCCTAATTTCCGTTTCGCGTCGGTGCCAGTGGTTATAGGGCTAAAATGCCAGGACAAAAATGAAAACAACTTTCTGGTGCTGCTTACCGGCAACAAAGAGAGAAACGGCAAAAAGAATTAGAAAAACTATCTCGTACTTCAAAAAAGTATTTTAAAAAAGTCGACAATCAAGGAGAAAGCTCTAAGCAATGCATTGAAGGTGATTATTCATCAACTGATGAAGACCAATCGAACCAAAGATTACCTTTATCAACTGATAAAGATGAACAACAATCTGACCAAAGATTATCTTCACTAACTGATAAAGACGAACAATCACAACCCATCCAAAGATTTGCTACTTCAGCTGAAGAGTCCAGAAATGAAGAACTGTTATCCAAATCTAAAACTGAAGAACAATTATTGGAAGGTGGAGAGACTGACATAGGATCGGATCCAAGTACATGGCCGACAATAATTACTGATACAATGCGAATTATTATTGTGAAAAAAGGTCCTTCAAAACTAGATCCTACATTTGAATATCCATTTAATGAGTCGAATCGTCGATTTATGCCATCCAATATGAAGAAAAAATGAAAAATGGGGAACAAATTAATAGATCGTGATTAGTGTATTTACAGACTAAAGATGTAGTTTTTTGTTTTTGCTGCAAACTGTTCTGCAACTCGGACATTTTTCTGGCAACTGCAGGTTTTAATGACTGGCGAAATTTGCATCAGCATTTGAAAGAACATGAAACATCAAAAAAATTATTTACACTCATTGACAAATTGGATTGAGCTGTCAAACAGATTACGTACCGGTACAACAATCGATGCGGTACAGCAACGTCAATTAAATTCAGAAATTCTACGTTGGCAAGCAGTGTTGGAACGTTTACTGACAATCATTAATTTCCTAGCCGAACAGTGCCTCGCATTCCATGGATCCTCGGATATTTTATATGAGAATAACATTGGAAATTTCTTAAAATTGGTTGAGTTATTGGCAAAATTTGATAATGTTATGGCTGAGCATGTACGAAGAGTGAAAGATGGAGAGATTCACAGCCATTATTTGGGTAAAAACACACAAAATGAGATAATAGAATTAATTTCTAATGGAGTGCGTAATGAAATTTTATCGAATTTGAAACATGCCAAATATTACTCAATTATAGTTGATTGTACTCAAGATCTGAGCAAAACCGAGCAAATGTCAATAGTTTTACGATTTCTGAAAATTGAGGAAAATGCAGAAGTGAAAATTTGTGAACACTTTCTAGAATTTATACCAGGGAATGAAACTACTGGGAAAGCCCTCACAGATGTAATTCTACAGAGATTGGAATGCTATGGAATACCTTTAGAAAATATGCGCGGCCAAGGGTACGATAACGGCTCAAACATGCGAGGACGACATGCAGGTGTACAGCAAAGAATATTGAATTTAAACAATCGAGCTTTTTTCATTCCTTGCCATGTGCATTCGCTCAATCTGGTTGTCAGTGATGCCACCAAATCATCTGAAGATGCCGTTTTCCCGCCTGGCCCGACTCTTACCTTGCTGTGGATCTGGCCTGAGGTGGAGTCATTTCCGGTCACCGCTGCTCCGAGGGCCAGGGGTTGGGGCTGCTGCTGGATCCCAGCCCTGCTCATCCTTGGGCTTCGCCTTGGCCCTGGCATGAGCTGGGCTCAGCCCGGGCTGCCGCTCCACTCCCCTCTCCCCTCCCCTGGCAGGAGGCAGCGCAGAGAGGAGGAGGAGGAGGAGGAGGAGGAGGAGGCAGAGGCGGGGACAAGCCGAGGAGGAGCGGACCTCCCGGGTGCCATGTTCCCCCATCCTCTGCAGCTGGAGCAGGGTCGCGCTACCGGCTCCCACTTGAGGGGGGGGGCACTGCCCATGGGAGAGCGGCACTAACAAGCCTAGGAGTGGCCTGTCCTCTGAAGCCGGGGCAGGGCCGCGCTACTGGCTCCCGCCGCTCTCCCGCTGTCAGCGCCCACCCCCCCCCAAGCGGGAGTCGGTAGCGTGGCCCTGCCCCAGCTGCAGAGGACGGGCCGCTCCTCAGCTTGCAGCGGCGGGGACAAGCCTAGGAGGAGCTGTCCGTCCTCTGCAGCTGGGGCAGGGCCGTGCTACCGTCTCCCGCCTGCGGGGGAGGGGGGTGGCCACTGCCCGCAGGAGAGCGGCGCGAACAAGCGGAGATCCAGAACAGGATCCAGCCCAGGATGTAGCTTGAGGTGAGGCCCCAGCATTTTGTCGCCCCATACATTTTGCCACCCTAGGCACCAGCTTGTTTAGCTGGTGCCTAGAGCCGCCCCTGCCTCTTCCACCCTCTGACTCCACCACCTCAACCACGCTTCACAATCATCATTGCTGTGTAAAGTATTAAATTGTTTGTTTAAAACTTATACTGTGTATGTGTGTGTGTGTGTGTGTGTGTGTGTATTATATAATAGTCTTTTGGTCTGGTGAAAAACATTTCCCTTTTTACATTAATTCTTATGGGGAAATTGGATTCATGTAACATTGTTTTGCTTAAAGTAGCATTTTTCAGGAACATAACTTCAATGTTAAGCAAGGAGTTACTGTACAATCTGTATACCTCACTTGGGTCCCGCCTAGCTCTCGATTCCAGGAGAATAATCCATTCAGATACAAAGCCTGTTCCCATACATACTATACATACAGTCACTTGTAAACAACAGAAGAATCAGTGGCATGGTATGATGTTGCCACCCTTACTTCTGCACTGCTGCTGCCGGGGCGCTGCCTTCAGAGCTGGGTATCTAGCCAACAGCCACCACTTTCTGGCTGCCCAGCTCTGAAGACAATGCAGATGTAAGGGTGGCAATACTGCAACCCCCTTAAAATAACCTTGTGACCTCCCTGCAGCTCCCTTGTGGGTCAGGACCCCCAATTTGAGAAATGCTGGTCTCCCCCATGAAATCTGTATAATATAGGATAAAAGCACACAAAAGACCAGGTTTCACAGGGGGAGACCAGATTTCACAATCCTTGATGCATTTTTCATGTGAATTTGGTAGGGCCTTAGTTATGCAGGACACCAGACTAGATGATCAGAGTGATCTCTTTTAACCTTAAAACGCTATGAAAAGTCATGGGAAAATTTCATAAGGCCAAGAGCAACACAAGCTGAAAGAGTGAGAATGACTCATGGTTTCACATGCCTTTAACATCCAGCTCCTTTAGATCTGCCAATTTTTTCTTCTTTCCTAATTGTAACATGATATGGTTATTGGCTGCATTGCGTATGAATCTGGTAATACACATAATGTCTTCTCAAGTAACTTTCCTATTGCTCGGTATTATATTTATGTTACATGACCAGACAAAGCCTAAATCTGACCCCGTGTGAATTTTGGAAATGTTTAGAATTTGATACAGCTTCTTTCATTTAAGTTTTAAACTATTTCTATATAGGGCCTGAACTCTGAATCCCAAACCCAAACTGGGAAAATTTACATATTAGATCTGGATCTAAACCCTGTCGTTTAGGCTCATCTCTAGTATTATAATCAGAGATTTTATTATTTGACTTTCTTACTTTGCTAATCCACACTTTTCAGCAAAGATTTAAGAGCTGAGACAGCTGTAATGTAATCCACATAATGACTTCATTATTTTTCAAAACAGTGCTCAATATTTACAACTGTACTATGAAGTATTAGAAATCATTAAGCTACACAATCAATGCACCATGTCCACTATCCTGGGGATTATTAACATGTCGGAGAATAACAGAGTTCTCACTTTTTGGTTTGGGTACAGCAAATCAGATACTTTATTTTCTCTCTATCAATTGCATAGAGGGGGAGAGCTAAACAGGTCTCTCAACAGGTAAACAATTACAGCAAGCATTTATACCTTTTGTTACAGACAATAATGAGCAACAGCTGCATTTTGTTTATACATAGGTCATTCTGATATCTTGTTTTGCTCACTAATGTAAACTCTTAGTCTACATTCCATATTATCTACACAAGGTCGCAACAACTTCTCACACAGTTCTTTCACACTCGCCTCACACATTCCTCGCTTCTACAAATCTCACTATTAGGGTTACAGTTAGCCTAACTCTTGCTAACGAACTGTCATGCATTGCATCCCCTTCCTGTCAGTTCTTTCTCTGCTTCCACAAACTTTTTCTCACACGTATCCCAAGTGCAGTAATCTGCTAATCTCCCAGGCCCTGATTCAGGAAAGTATCCCTGGTCAGGAAAGATGCTTACAGCTGAATTTAAGAACTTGCTTAAGCGCCATCCTGAAAAATCCGTATGAAAAATCCTCCCCCCTGAGTCCCATAGCTGTACTAACCTAATGCCTGGTGTAGATGCAGCTAGGTCAATGGAAGAATGCTTCCATAGACCTAACTACCATCGCCTGGGCAGGTAGAGTTCCTACAGCGACAGAAGAACCCCTTCTGTCTGTGTCTACACTATGGGTTTACAGTGACATAGCTACGGTGCGACAGCTATGCTGCTGTAGCACCCGCAGTGTAGACATGACTAAACTGTAATTCTGCCTTTCAGTCCAACAACTCACAAAAAGGGAACTTTGATCCCATGGGGGTGAGACTGATGTGAATGCCAGGACAGCTAGAAAGGACAGACCTTCACACGCCTGGACAGACTTTCATTGGACCTAATGTCTATAGTCAACAGGGGGTTGGAGAGCCTTTGGAAAGAACAAAGAGATGAGTCTCCATATCAAAGATCTGTGAGTCGTGGAAGGGCAAGGCAGACTTTTGGGAGAACATAAGTTTCTGGGTTTCTTCTATAACTTAATCAGTCCCACCACCACTAGTCTTTATTTGATTAGGAATTGTGAATTACAGACAGCTAACATGGCTTTTGGCATTCTGTTCCTCAACAAGATGGGAAGGTCCTCTCCTTTGCTGGTAAATCCAGTTTGCTCCATTGAAGTTGATGCCAATTTATAACACCTGTGGATCTGGCCCCATAAATGTCAATGCTTGTTTTATATCTGATTCTTCTTCTTTTTTTAGTAGCATCTCATTTGACTGTTAGAAACATAGGGGTTTCCAGACTGTTAGACTAGTGATACATCTGGTCCTGTATCCTGTTTCTGACAGCGGCAAGTACCAGATGTTTCAGAAAGAGGTGCATAAACTACATGGAGGACAACCATGGAGCAAACTGCCCATAGGAAAAACTTATCTCTAACCCTAGAGGCTATCTTATGCCCTGAAGCATGATTGTTGATTTGGTTGGTAAAGCTGCTCTCAGCTTCTTTCTCTGAGAAAGAAGGAATCTCCCTCCTCAGGGGTGAGAAAACTGATGGGGCTCACTGACATGTCAAGCTATCCCGCACCCTAAAATCAGGCTTCATCAAGGCTTTGAGATGAAAACAAAGAGGAGTCATCCTTTCTGGCACAAAATGGCCTCTCTGACCTTAGAGGAACTACTCTAGAAGACAGCAATCTGCTTCACACCCAATATGCTATACAGCAAACTAATTTAAATAAAACGTAGGTGTATTTAAACCTTAATATTTACATTTAATCATGGGTCTGAGCCACAAAGCTTGATGGGGAGGGGAAGGATGGTTCTCCCACTTAGAAGTCCCAGCATTCAAGCATGTTGGTTCAGGACCATATCCTCTATTAGTCCTTTTTAAAAGCAGAGTTCTGTCCAAGTTATAGTAAGTGAAATGGCTTAAAGTTGGCAATTTTTACTAGTTTTCAATTTTAATCTAATTTTTCATTTCTTCTCTCTGTGATCTTTGGAGATTATCACACACTCCATTACATTGCCTAGTATTTAAATATTTGGGGCACTTTCCATACGTAACTCTGAATAAAGTTAAGATATTGACATTGCACATAAAGAAACTTCTTTCATTTTGACTAAGATGCAGTATGTGCCTATATTTTAATCCTGACCTCTCCCTCTCAGTTTTGATCCCATTGTCTCAGGTTCAGTCACAGACTTCCACAACCAGAAGGGACTGACCACTTATGGGTCTATAGTGGCCGCTGCTTCTCAAATGCAAATTTCAGAGAAGCCAAATGGTAGTGAGAGGAGGAACGGGGCAAACCCTTTCTTGACAGGCTCCAAAAGGAGATCAAGGAGGGCATCTCGCTGAGGCTGCTAATTTGCTGTTTTGTTACTGCAGTAAATCTGCTCTTAGCGTGTACGAGAGAAAACCAGAACCATGTGATAAAGGCAGATCTTTTTCATGAACAATATACAGACAAAGAAACACTGGTCTGGAAAAGCCAGCAAAAGGGTACGTCCTTCACCCTGAGCCTTCCAGCAGGAATGATCCATCTCTGTGCAGAGGCAAGGGGGGGAGGGTGGAGGGAATATCTTTTAATGGACCAACTTCTGTTGGTACAGAGAGAGAAAAGCTTTTGAACCACCCAGAGCTCTGTCTCTCTCACCAACAGAAGTTGGTCCAGTAAAAGATATTCCCTCCCCCACCTTGTCTCTCTAATATCCAGGGATCGACACCTCCAACTACACTGCATACCATCTCTCTGCAGGCACGTGCAGCTCTTCCCTAGATCTCCAAATGAGTGTGTTTGCCTCAGCCTTTTAATCTAAAAGAACCACCTGCTATTTCAGGAGCAGCTCCATGAGTCTCTGTAGCAGACAGAAGCAGATTCCTCATAGCTAGCTGAATCCTCTCCTTCCTTACTACACACTCAACAGCAGGAATGTTTGTAGAATATTTCCCTTCATATCTGTGGAATTTCTATGCAGAGGCTTTGTTTTATATTCTGTTTGGTCCCATTGTATGATTGTAAGTCCCGAGAGTACAGGAAGAAGACGGCCTTATGGCTAAAGTTGGGGATTGGGATTCTGGAGACCTGGGTTCAGTTCTTGCTTTACCATGCACACATCCTGCGTGACCTTGGGTGAATCACTACTAAGTCTCTGTGTGTCTCGCTTCTTATCTGTAAAATGGGGCTAGCAGTATTCCCTAGATAGTGCATAATGAGAGATACTCTTAGTACATTAAAGAGATGGGCGTAGTTACTGGAGTTTAATTCTGCACCATGTACTGATATAGTTACACCAACTACTCAAGGACTTATCAGTATGTAGCAATTCTGTTGGTTAGTTCCATGAGACAGGCCTGGGTAAAATATCTAGGGCCGGTGACCAATGTAGTGATTCTACTACAATCATTGCTGGCTGCCAGCTGGTCTCATTTAGGTGAAAAGGAGGCTGAGTGTAGAAGTCCTCCATGCAGGTATATAGCCTCTCTACTGTCAAGACCCTTGCAGTACTTCTGAGTGTTACCAACCAGTAGCTGGGCCCTTACATGTTCAGGCTAATTCTACAAGGGATCTCAAAGCAGCATGGGGCCCCAGAGGTGTAATGCACCGGTCCGCTGGGATGTGGAATATGACCTGACATTCACTAACCCCAGGGCCGGCTATGGCTTTTTTGCCGCCCTAGGCAAAAAAGCCACCCACCGCCCCCCCAGCCAGCTCGGTAGGGGAGAGCGCCGAGCGCCGGGGGGAGGGCGGCGAGCCTGCCGCGGCTCTGCTCTCCCCGGCGGCCAGAGCGCCGGGGGGAAGGCGGAGAGCCCCCGGCAGACAGAGCACCGGGAGGAGGGTGGAGAGCCCAGCCGGGGCTCTCCACTCTCCCCGGCGGCCAGAGCGCCGGGAGGAGGGTGGAGAGCCCGGCTGGGGCTCTCCGCTCTCCCCGGCGGCAGGAGCGCCATGGGGAGGGCGGCGAGCCCAGTCGCGGCCCCGCTCTCGGGCCAGAGCGCCCCGCCGCGCCGCCCCCCTCCAGGCGCCGCCCCAAGCACATGCTTGGTGGGCTGGTGCCTGGAGCCGGCCCTGACTAACCCATGACCCCAGCTACTGGATTGGTAGCGAAGACCTTAACTGTTTCTATGGCTGATGAGAATCCTACACACTATACCAGCATAGCCAGCCAATGCAGGCATAGGAGAGGTTGCATGGAATGGTTCCATATCAATGACCATAAACTGCACCCTAACCTCTGCCAGTTGTCTTGCGAATACATACCACTTGAGTTCAGGAGAATGGGTGAGAGAGGGTGGACGGTGCAATGCAAACAGTCACCACTAAAAACAAACTCCCAAGTGTGATCTCATGACAGAGGAATGTCCTGCAGTGATGGGCGAGTGTCAAAGCAACAGGTGTGGTGATGCTGGTGGTTGTTGTCACAAACCATGATATGGATCGCTTGGTATTGTATCTGGAAGTAGCAGCACCATTCAGAGACATCTTGGGTGTCTGAACAGCCCTATACGGGATTATACTGCTCACCCCGTCTGAGGAAGGAACTAGAAAAGGTGCCCTAAAAATTATCTGCTTCCATAGAACCTCACCAGACCACTGTATCTGGAAGGTCATGCACCTGTACCGTTGGATGATGAGCAAACCCACAACCGATTTTTTGAATTTTAGGACTCTGACCCTACCACCAGCCGACCTGAGAGGCACAGCACTTGTTGCAAGAGAACTGGCTGGGCATAGGGTCAACATTGCCACAGTGAGTGAAACCAGCCTTGCTGATAAAGAATAACTCACAGAGACTGGTTCAGGGTACAGGTTCTTCTGGCGCGGTTGCCCATCCACAGAACCCTGACGGTTGGGTGTTGGCTTTGCCATTAGCAACTTCATTGCTGCCAAGCTCAAAAGTTTAGTTGCTGCTGAAACAAAAGCAGTATCTGTCATTATCAGCACTTATGCTTCCACCATGACAAATGCCGATGATGAGAAAGAAAAGTTCTACAGTGACTTAAACACACTCACTGCATCTGCATAAACTTATCACTATGGGGAAATTCAGTACATGGATTGGAAGTAATGTGGCAACCTGGTGGTACACCCTTGGACAGCATGGGCCTGGGAAAGAGAATCGCAATGGAACTCTGTTACTCAATGTATCAGGTGGCAACTGGTGATCATGAATACCTTTTTCCACTTACCAGACAAAGATAAAATGTCATGAATTCCCCCATGTATACCCTGAAACAAGGCATCTTATTGACCACCTGATCATCCAGCAGCAAGATCTACAGACTATATAAATCACTGCGGCAATGCATGGGGCAGACTGCTGGACAGACCATCGCATGATCCGCTCCACACTTATTGGTAAGATGACCAGAGCATTGCAAATCATCATCTAAACCCATCAGATGGCTCACCGTAACGTGATTAGAAGATAAAGCTACATGGGTGCCTCTCTGCAACAACATCACAGTAGCTTTTTCTGAGCGAACTAGTGCCATGTAAATAGTGAGTAGGTGACTCTTTGTGATATTGTATCAGAAGATGCTCTTGCCACCTTGATACAGTAAAATGATATCACTAAGATTGGTTTGATTAGAATGACCCCGAAATCCAACAGCTGCTCACCAAAAAAACATGAAAGGCATCATCAAATTCTTGCTACCAATATCCCTGTAGGCACAGTAACAACTTGCAGGAATCTGTGTCATGACATCCAATCTAAGCTAAGAAACATGCAGGATCAATGGTGGAATGCCAAGGCAAATGAAATCCAGGGCTGTGCCGACTGTCATGAGACCAAAAATATGTATGCTGCTTTGAAAGATGTATATGGTCCTACACACACACGTATGGTGCCTTTTGAAAGTGCGGATGGCTTAACACTGATTACTGACAAAGGAGAAACCCTTCAGAGGTGGGAATCATTTCAGAGACCGTTGGAACACACTGTCCAACATTTCAGATGAGTTACAAATAAGAGTAGTGGGTCATCCAACATGTAATGACAACATTGATGCAGCCCCATCCCTTGACAAAGTCAGCACTGCAGTCAGTGAGATGAAGAATGGCAGGGCCCCAAGATCAGATGGCATTCCCACAGACATATTCAAGAATGGAGTTGAGACTTTGCAGAGGCAACTGCATGGACTCTTTCTCAATATATGGAGTACTGAAAATGTACTGCAAGCCTTCAAAGATTTGCCTGTTCTTTTTGAATATGGTGACAATGGTGGTATTTCCGACTGTGGCAACTGTCGCAGTATCTCATTACTCTCCATGGCTGGAAAGGTTCTGGCCAGAGTATTCTTTGATTGTCTGATGTGCAACATTGCCAGTCGCATGCTATCAGAGGCACAATGTGGTTTCAGGTGAACACAAGGAATGGCAGGCACATTTGTAGCTTGTCAGATGCAGAGACCAATAGGACTTTTGCACGGTCATTGACCTGGATAAAGCATTTGATGCTGTCAGTAGACCTGGACTTTGGCAACTATTATGTAAGTTTGGTGAAATATTTGGAGCAACCAACATTCTGAGGCTATTTCATGATGGAATGAGTCTGTGTAGATGGTGTTCTGTCTGACATTTCCTGTCACGAATGGTATAAAGCAGGGCTCTTTTCTACGCAGTAATATTCAATGCTGCTACAAGAGACCTGAATGCAGGTATCAGGATATGTTTCTGATCCTCTGGAAAATTATTCAACCCTTTAGAATACAGTCTTCCATGAAGATCTCTGAGGCAATTGTTCATGAGCTGCTGTATGCCGATGACTGTGCTCTAGAGGCACGTATCTCAAGAAGAGGAACAAATGATTACAGACAGATTTGCATAGTCTGCAGAAAGGTACAGGCTGACAATCTGAAAAAGACAGATGTCATGTATCAATGTGTGCCAGAGAAGCCCTACACAAAACCAAAAGACATCTGCAGGAGCACACAGCTGAAGGCTGTTACACACTTCTGCTATCTTGGCCAAAAGCCAAAGTGCCCAAGCCATCACTATATGTCTAACTCAGTGGTTCCCAGACTGGGGTTCGTGAAACCCCTGGGGGTTCACGAAATGTTACAGGGGGTTCCCGGGAAAAAAATCCCTAATGCCGGACAGAGCTGTCCCTAGGGATCCTGGGCAGCACGGGGCCAGCAGCCTGGAGCCCCTGGACTTCCAAGAGCTAAGCAGATCAAAGCAAGCACATCTGTCACACTGAGGAGATTTAAACTTCAAGACTCCTTATAAGAAATGGAAAGGGAGGTGGATATTTTTTGCTGTTCTTAAAATTAAATAGGCAGCTAGTATTGTTTTAAAATTATTACAAAGAATGAGTTTAAGCTTTGTTTAACATGCATTGTTTGTCTGGTCTGCTCAAGCCCTGAATGCTTGTGTAGGAGGAACTCTTTGGATTAGCTTCTTAAATCCTTCATGCTGTTTCACATCTGATACTCCTTGATGAAACATAGGAGCCTTGTCTTATAACATGCTTATTCAAAGTGATACAAGCAACAAAAGTGAGATTGTGGAAGAATGTTGGCGTTTTCATAATGTAATACATAAGAACATAAGAATGGCCATACTGTGTTAGACCAAAGGTCCATGCAGCCCAGTATCCTGTCTACCGACAGTGACCAATGCCAGGTGCTCCAGAGGGAGTGAACCTAACAGGTAATGATCAGTGATCTCTCTCCTGCCATCCATCTCCACCCTCTGACAAACAGAGGCTAGGGACACCATTCCTTACCCATCATGGCTAATAGCCATTAATGGACTTAGCCTCCATGAATTTATCCAGTTCTCTTTTAAACGCTGTTATAGACCTAGCCTTCACAACCTCCTCAGGCAAGGAGTTCCACAGGTTGACTGTGTGCTGTGTGAAGAAGAATTTCCTTTTATTTGTTTTAAACCTGCTTTCCGTTAATTTCATTTGGTGGCCCCTAGTTCTTATATTATGGGAACAACTACATAACTTTTCCTTATTCACTTTCTCCTCACCACTCATGATTTTATATACCTCAATCATATCCCCCCTTAGTCTCCTCTTTTCCAAGCTGAAAAGTCCTAGCCTCTTTAATCTCTCCTCCTATGGGACCCGTTCCAAACCCCTAATCATTTTAGTTGCCCTTTTCTGAACCTTTTCTAATGCCAGTATATCTTTTTTGAGATGAGAGGACCACATCTGTACACAGTACAGACACATGTTTGTTGACTCCTTCAAAGAACTCTAATAGATTAGTAAGACATGATTTCCCTTTACAGAAACCATGTTGACTTTTGCCCAACAATTTATGTTCTTCTATGTGTCTGACAATTTTATTCTTTACTATTGTTTCAACTCATTTGCCAGTTACTGAAGTTAGACTTACCAGTCTGTAATTGCCAGGATTACCTCTAGAGCCTTTTTTAAATATTGGCATTACATTAGCTATCTTCCAGTCATTGGGTACAGAAGCCGATTTAAAGGACAGGTTACAAACCATAGTTAATAGTTCCGCAATTTCACATTTGAGTTCTTTCAGAACTCTTGGGTGAATGCCATCTGGTCCCAGTGACTTGTTACAGTTAAGTTTCTCAATTAATTCCAAAACCTTCTCTAGTGACACTTAAATCTGTGACAATTCCTCAGATTTGTCACCTCCAAAAACCGGCTCAGGTTTGGGAATCTCCCTAACATCGTCAGCCATGAAGACTGAAGCAAAGAATTCATTTAGTTTCTCCGCAATGACTTTATCGTCTTTAAGTGCTCCTTTTGTATCTCAATCGTCCAGGGGCCCCACTGGTTGTTTAGCAGGCTTCCTGCTTCTGATATACTTAAAAACATTTTGTTATTACCTTCTGAGTTTTTGGTTAGCTGTTCTTCAAACTCCTTTTTGGCTTTTCTTATTGCATTTTTACACTTAATTTGGCAGTGTTTATACTCCTTTCTATTTACCTCACTAGGATTTGACTTCCACTTTTTAAAAGATGCCTTTTTATCTCTCACTGCTTCTTTTACATGTGTAAGGGGACTGTTGCCCCCTTACTAACATTCAGTGGGGTGTTTTGGTTGGCTAGCTCCCAGCACTGAAAGGGGAAGGGTCGATGGCAAATCAGGAGCCTGAGACTGACAGTCCCCAGGGGCAATGGGGAGAGGCCAATGCTCCAGATCAGCCTGATTGACAGGGCGGGCAGGCTAATCAGAGAGTCAGGAGGCCAGGGTGGGTCCCGTCCTCCGTGTGAACTGGAATGGCCTGAGTCAGACAGAGTGGGGCCGAGCTAAGGAGAGGGCAGGGGCCCGAGCTAAGCTGCTGGAAGCAGAGCTGCAGCCCCAAAGCCAGAGCACAGCCCGGAGAGAGCAGACCTGCCCTGGGACCAGAGCTGTAGCAACCAGAGCCAGAGGGGCCAGACAAGCAGCCAGGAAGCAGGTCAGAGCTGGGAGCAGAGTCACAGAAGCAGCCTGCAGAGCAGAGCTGTCCTGGGAGCAGAGCTGCAGCAACCAGAGCCAGAGAGGCCAGAGAAGCAGCCCAGGGAGCTGAAGGCAGAGCAGCAGCAGCAGCCGTGCTGAGGCAGAGTGGAGCTGGAGCTGGGGCTGGAGCAGTCCGGAGCTGGAGCTGAGGCTGGAGCAGTCCAGAGCTGGGGCTGGGGCAGTCCGGAGCTGGAGCTGAGGCTGGAGCAGTCCGGAGCTGGGGCTGGGGCAGTCCGGAGCCGTGTGCAGTCCGAGTGCGGTGAGCAGCTGGGGAGAGTGAGGGGGACCCTGGGCAGTGGGCCCAGCACAGGGAGACGCCTCAGCCAAGAGGCCTTGCAGGCCAGACTTGCAGGGGGATCATAACCCCGACTGGGCAGGGGCGACGCTGGGAAAAAGGGTCCTGCCACCTAGAGCCTGAGAGCGTGTGGCCACCGCCAGAGCAAGTGTCCAATCCACAGCGTCTCTGCAGCACGGCCAGGGCCTGAGAAGCAGGCCTGGGACCTACAAGGAACAGATTGAACTGCCCTGACGTTCCAGAGACACTGGTTGTAATGTTCCCTGCCACAGAGCAGGGTGATGTGTTTTCCTCTAACCTTTCCCATTTTTCCTTATTCTTTTTTTAAAATTAATTGTTAATTAAACAACTTGTATTTGCTTTAAATTGTATAAAATGATCAGTGGGTCAGGGAGGTGCCCAGTGCAGAGAGAGTACCCCGGAGTGGGGACACCCTAGCCCCTGTCCTGGGTGACCACCGCAGGGTTGGGGGTCGAGCCCCCCAGGAATCCTGGGCCCAGCCTTGTCGGGGTTTATGAGGACTCTGCCAGACAGGAGAGTGGAAGGGAAGTCCTCAAGGGCAGGGAGGCCTCTGGGTAAAGGAAGTGGGAGCGAGGACTCGGATCCTTTCGCTAGCCCTCTTCACCGGGGTAGTGCAGAAGCCAGGAAAGTTCCCCACAATAGCGGGACCATTCCCCCGCTTACACATGGTTAAGCCACGGTGGCTCTTTTTCAGTTTTTTTACTGTGTTTTTTAATTTGGGGTATACATTTAAGTTGAGCCTCTATTATGGTGTCTTTGAAAAGTGTCCATGCAGCTTGCAAGGATTTCACTCTAGTCACTGTACCTTTTAATTTCTCTTTAACTAACCTCCTCATTTTTGCATAGTTCCCCTTTCTGAAATTAAATACCACAGTATTGGGCTGTTGAGGTGCTCTTCCCACCACAGGAATGTTAAATGTTATTATATTATGGTCATAATTTCCAAGCAGTCCTGTTATAGTTACCTCTTGGACCAGATCCTGCACTCCACTCAGGACTAAATCGAGAGTTGCCTCTCCCCTTGTGGATTCCTGTACCAGCTGCTCCAATAAGCAGTCATTTAAAGTGTTGAGAAATTTTGTCTCTGCGTTTTGTTTGATTCTAATAAAAATACTATAATAATAAATAATAATCAATAATAAATAGTTTGTAATAAGCATGTCATAAAAACAACTTTTATATTTCCAAGGTCACTGCTTTTATCATTTATACTCAGGTAAAGGAGAAAATCCCTGGAAATATTCATTTTTAGGAGGGGTTCGCAAGACTTACACTTTAGTGAAAGGGGTTCACAGATTGTTAAAGTTTGGGAACCACTGGTCTAACTGAATATGAGTAACCACATGCAGAGATGACCTGTGCCTGCTGGAGGAGACAGAGTGAGGGCAGTCGGCTTCAGCTGTGTGAGCATACTCAGTACAAGCCAAGAAGCAAATTGGGGGAGGAGGCGAGGCCTGACCCCACATGATCCCCTGCCCCCTTCGTGCGTCACCTCTCACTGCATGTGCAGCAGCCACAAGAAAGGCTTCAGGGACACACTGAAGCATAGGTTGAGGTAGTGCAGAATTGACATCAACATCTGGGAATCATCAGCCATAGATTAATCATGCTGGCGAGCAGCAGTCAACGATGGGGTTATTCAGTTCAAGATTAATTGCTGTGTGGATCTTGAGGTATAGAGCCTGAGTTGTAAACAGCAACAGATTCAGCTGGGACAGAGACTGTAATCCCTTCCTCGGTATCCCGCTACATGTGCAGTCAGTGCAGGAAGGGCCAGATTTCAAAAGTGCTCAGCATGTTGGGTGCACATTGAGTGCTGAGCTCATTTTTTAAAATCTGGCACAAGGTGTTTCAAGCTAGACACCTAGAGACTGAGATACCAAAATTCACTGCCCCCTTTTGAAAGCATTGGCCTTTATCCTTCCCTTTGTATTTCACTTGTGCATTTACAGGTAAGTGCACAGGTCAATATCCCTATAGAACAAAAAATGTTTTAGAAAGACAGAAGAATCACTCATATTTTACAGCTTAAATGTATGTGTTATTCCAGTACCACTCATGGAGGCCCTAGGCACCATGTGGGATTGGAGCCTACAGTCAGATCTGAAAATGACACCATCATGAAGCCTAGGAGTTCATATGCAAGTGCAATATCCCTTTAGAGATAACAGGTAGGCCCTGAATTGAGAAGAATTTGCAACTACTAGCAAGTAACTGATATGAGGTGCAAGTGTTACCCGGGGTTCTTTCAACCCAAAGCTCTTTGTAACTTTACTCTGTGCGAGGACGTGTCAGGAAATAAATCAGGGGAGACACGGCCGTCCGACCAATAGATGACTGGCACAAACAGGACAACGCAAGAGTGCTTTCACTTACAGCTAAACTTTACTAGTCTCAAGCACTTACACACGTCCACAACAGGATTAGTAAAACACCCCCAACTCTCAATAATTACTGAAGCTGAGTGTGGCTCTTGAGTGGCACAGTGACAGCCCTTCTGCCGGTGGGGAACACAAGATGCATCCAGAGGGAGAGACCAGTCCCCAAACGAGTCCCCTTATTTATACATTAGTAATAGAATGATATGTCCCTTAAAGAAACCTTGTTAAGTAAGCAGTTTCAAGCAAGAGGTTCCTTCTGATTATTGATTAACCAGGTCTGGGTTTTTCCAGAGTCTGCAGCTCTGAGACCCCAATAGACATTCCTGCTCTTTTAAAATGCATGTATCAGCAACTTCAACACAATGACCCTGTATCTTTTACACAGACATTGTCTCTTTGCTGAATAGTGGCCAGGACTTAGTTAAATCACACACAAACCAGAAGATGTCTTTCAAAGGATCAAAAGAGTATTTAATATTGATATTCTATGTTGCAAAAGAAATGAGAAATAAGAGTGATCAGCAGCACTAGGTTAGCATTGCATTCTGTCTAAAACCAAAAGTAAAGGAGAAATCTTTGTTAAATGTTTATAAAATGACACACAATATTGTTAAAAGAACATTAGTCAGGCGGCAAATGCAAGCACACAAAAGTTAGTAATTTACCCCCATATGCATTTGTATTATGCTAGTCTTTAGTTGCATGATCTCACTCTATTTTTTTTCCACAAGCCCCCTGCCTCATTCAGTGCACAGAATGGACAGTGCTCACTTAATGAGCATCTGTTAAGTATTTTGTTTACTCCTAAACCAGTATCTGGCCCCATGCCTATTTACAACACGATTCAAACATTAATCTGATTATGGAATTATTAATTTCCTCATCAGTTTTTTTGCACTATAGTATATGTGTTCTTCACAAACATTAATGAATGTATTTTCAAACAGCTCTGTGAAGTAAGGGGGTGGTATCTCCATTTTACAAATGGGAAAGTGAGACATGGAGGTGAAGGTCAAAAGTATTTATTAATTTTGGGTGCCCAATTTGAGAGGCTTAAGGCCTGACTTTTGAGAGTACTTAGCCTTAGATAGCATATTTATGTCCAAAGCATAGCTCCCATTGACTTTAGTAGCAGCTGTGAGTGTTCAGCACTCCTGCAAATCAAGCCCCAGGGTCTCAAGTCAGGCACCCAGAAAATGAAGCTCACAGCCCTGGTCTACGCTATGAATTTAGGTCGAATTTAGCAGTGTTAGATCGATTTAAACCTGCACCCATCCACACGACGAAGCCATTTTTGTCAACTAAAAGGGTTCTTAAAATTGATTTCTGTACTCCTCCCCGACAAGGAGATTAGCGCTGAAATCGACCCTGCTGGGTCGAATTTGGGGTAGTGTGGACGCAATTCGACGGTATTGAACTCCGGGGGCTATCCCAGAGTGCTTCATTGTGACTGCTCTGAACAGCACTCTCAACTCAGATGCACTGGCCAGGTAGACAGGAAAAGCCCTGCGAACTTTTGAATTTCATTTCCTGTTTGGCCAGTGTGGCGAGCTGATCAGCACAGGTGACCATACAGAGCTCATCAGCAGAGGTGACCATGGAGTTCCAGAATCGCAAAAGAGCTCCAGCATGGACCGAACGGGAGGTACTGCATCTGATCGCTGTATGGGGAGATGAATCTGTGCTATCCGAATTCCATTCCAAAAGACGAAATGCCGGACTATTTGAAAAAATCCCTGCCATAAACGTTTCCCCCTTACACAGCAAGCAGTAATAACGATGGGAATATTGGCTTTGCTGAGGTCTAACTGATTCAGTAAACTGTGCCAGCAAGCTTTTAAACGTCCAAAGGCACATTCTATCACCATTATGCACTTGCTCAGCCTATAGTTGAACTGCTCCTTACTACTGTCCAGGCTTCATGAGCCATGGGAGCAAGGGGTAGGCTGGGGTAGGTGCGACCATGCAGTGCTGCCGACTGGGAGAGCAGCCTAAGGCAGGAGCCTCCAGCTGGCATGATATTCCAGGCAGGACTGAATCTCCATTAGACGAAACTTAAAAAAGAGAATGACCTGAAGTCATTCCCATTTTTGTCCAGGTGCCCCCGACCGACCTCACTGAGGCCAGCCAGGAGCACCCAAGTCTGCCCAGGTGTCCCTGACCAACCTAACCGAGGTCGGCCAGGAGCACCCAAGGGATGATGACAACAGCTAGCAGTCGTATTGCACCGTCTGCCGTCCGCAAGGCAAGGCAAGGCAAGGCAAGGCAAGGGGATGCTGCTGTGTAGCACTGCAGTACCGCATCTGCCAGCAGCACCTAGGAGACATATGGTGACAGTGAGCTGAGCGGGCTCCATGCTTGCCATGGTATGTCATCTGCATGGGTAACCCAGGAAAAAAGGCAAGAAATGATTTTTTGCTGTTGCTTTCACGGAGGGAGGGGGGGCCTGATGACATGTACCCAGAACCACCTGCGACAATGTTTTTGCCCCATCAGCAGGGCCTGTGCTACCATTAAGGCGAACTAGGTGGTTGCTTATGGTGCCAAGATTTGGGGGCGCCAAAAAGCGGTGCCCCCCATTTTTTTTACCACATTCCTCCCCGAGCATGCGGTCGCCGCTCCACTTCTCCCGCCTCCCAGGCTTGCAGCGCCAATCAGCTGTTTGGGTCCGCAAGCCTGGGAGGAGAATTAGAGGGGGGCAGCATGCTCGGGGAGGAGGTGGAGCAGAGGTGAGCTGGGGTGGGGAGGTGCCGCACAGCTCCCCGGGCTGGGGGGGTGGGGGGGGGGCGGGGGGCTGCCGCAGGGCTGGGGGGGGACGCAAAGTGGAAGGTTCGCCTAGGGCACGAAACTTCCTTGCACCGGCCCTGCCCATCAGGCATTGGGAGCTCAAACCAGAATTCCAATGGACGGCGGAGACTGCGGAAACTGTGGGATAGCTACCCACAGTGCAACGCTCCGAAAGTCTACGCTAGCCTTGGTACGGTGGACGCACACCATCGACTTAATGCGCTTAGTGGGGACACACACAATCGACTGTATCAAATCGATTTCTAAAAAATCGACTTCTATTAAATTGACCTAATTTTGTAGTGTAGACATACCCACAGTGACCATCTATGAAAAGTCCAGTTTAAGTGACTTGCCAAGCTACACACAGGAACTCTGTGGCAGAGACAGGAATAGAATTGAATTCTCCAGGGCAACATTCAATTCCCTTAACCATGAGACCATCCTTTCTCTTCTTGCAGTGCTCGAGTCCTTTACTACACACCTTCCAAATTCTGAAACAAATTAGGCCTAAAGAGAACAGTCTACTTTACTGCACAACCCTGATTCATCCTCAGAGTAGGTCCATCCTGTGCAATGAATGAGGCAGGGATCCTGTGGAAAAAGTAGAGTTCGATCATGTAGTTAAAAGCTGTATCATAAGACATACACACACGGGGCTGAAAGAAAGTTGCACAGGCAACCTTAATTCTGGAATTTCCTAACTTTTGAGTGCTTGACTTTGCAACCGTGTGTGTGTGTGTGTGTAATTGCCTGTGTTTTTAAAAAAGTAAACTGAAAAAACCCCAGAAATTCTATCCTGTAGCCTCACATTGACATCCACAATGGTCAACAGCAGCCTTGAAACCTCTAGATCTACCACACCAGACCTCTGCCACTTGAGATCAAGAAGTAATTGATAACAGTAGTAGGTTGTTGCCCGCTATGTAGACCAACATTACAGCAGCATTGGGCACTCTGCCAGTGGGTTTCACAGATATCTGCTGACAGCAGAGGAGGGATGAGACGCTAGGTCTTGGGTTCCATTCCAGCTCTGGAGGGGAAGGTGTTCTACTGGGCATTGACACTTCTGCTCCATCTTCTTCTAACAGTCCCTGTCCCAGTCCTGTCTTTTCCCTAGCCCTAGCTTCTCCTCCCAGTCCTATTCTCTCCCGGCAAGTTCCAGTCTCACCACTCTGGACTCCCCATGCCAGGCTCCTCCCCTTTGCTCTTTCTCTCCAGTCTTCTTGCCCAGTTTATCTCTCCATGCCACCATTCCCAGTCCCAGTTGTCCTCTTCCCTGCAGCCAACCTCCAGTCCCTGTTTCTGTGTGCTACCCACCTCCCTTTTTGCAATCTCTTTGCCACAACCAGTTCTGGCTTTTGTCCTCTCTGCATTCAAATCATGCAGCTTCTTTCTTCAAGCTACCCGGGCCCTGCAGGAGGTCAATGAGAACATGGGAGAGAGATGCTCCCTACTCTCAGTTCAGCTGCATGGACCCAGCCTAGCACCGTACAGAATAGCCCAAAGCTGCAATTGCAAAGGAAGTCCTGCTCAGCCTCAGGCTAGTGCATGGCCATTGTGGATGAAATCTTTTGGGAGAATTAGCTGCTAAAATCTAAGAAGTCTGTACTAAGCATGCATGGACTGAGATTTCTAAAAGGCTTATAAATTGACTACATTTGGGTGAATTTTCATGGGGACAGCAAAAAGCACAAAGGCCAGTCTCTGCCCCAGAGTATGAGAGTGTGAGATGTTTTCTAAAAAAAGGAAGTGGGAGCAACTCTAATAGAGGATGTAACTGCACTCCGAAGGCTAGCTCTCTCTCACGCCCACTCCCCAGTGAAGAACAAGGAATTGCTCGCTGTGGGAACATCAAACTGTATGTGGAGCCTGGAGGTGAGCAGGAAATCCCCTGCAGAGGCGTGGCTCCAGTTAATGATCTCATTGAGGACCTTGGGCATTTCTTCTGGTGGCCCTGGATGTTTCAGGCAGTTTGAAGAAAGGTGGGCATTCAAAGACAACACCACACCCTCTTGTACCCTGGTTATATAACAACTTTTCTAGGAACCTATGCCAAGAAGACTCGTAGGTACATAAACAAAGAAGAGCTACTATATGATGATTAGCATGTCAGGCCTCAATATATCTCTGAGCAGCAGCAAAACCCAGAAGATTGTAAGTTCCTACCCTTCCCCCCCCCCCCCCGCCACAGTCCTATCAGCTAACAAAACCCCAACAATCCAATGGCATGAATACAGAAAGGAAACAGAAGGAAAAGACCGGAGCCCTTCTCTGACGGATGTCCCCAGTGTATTAATTTGAGAGCCATGAACCATTCAGGAATGCCTTGATTCCTCACTTCTCAAAGTAGCCAGAAATTCCAGCCCTGCTAATCTCAAGTGCTGCAATGGGACACAGCACAAGAAACGCTCCCCTTTGGTGGATTGGGCTCAGATTGTTTAGGGCTGTTCTAAAAGGAAGATGGTGGAGTTCATTAGTAACTAGCACTGGCATTGCTGACTCAGAGGAACAAGCCCTTCAGCAGTGGTTCTTCTGCATTCTTTGACAATTGCCATCACAGCGGTATTCAAGGATAGCCCCAAATAAGGCATATTAGAGGAATCTCTCCTTGTTGTCACATTCACGGCTCACTGTGGTCACAACTTGGCAACAGGATAGTGAAGAAATGAGAAGAGGATCTAGATCTGTATATCATCAGGCTATGTGAGAGGAGTTTGTGAGCTGGGGAGGTTAAGGCAGCAAATTAGGTGTCAGGAAATTAGATTCCCAGCTGTGCTGCAGACTTCCTGTGTAACCTTGGGTAAGTCACTTAATCTCTTTGGGCATCGGTTCCCAACAAATTGGGATAATGCTTGCTTTGTCATATCTAATTAGATTGTAATCAGTTTACAGCAGGGACTGTCTTTCACTATGTGGTTGTACGGCCCCTGACACAATGGGGCACTCAGCGTGGGTTGGGGTTCAAGGTAGAACTGCAATCACAAATAAATAATAATGGTGAAATAGACCATGTGCCCTTACCAGTTCTCCAAGTGTTACATCTCTCACATACATCCTACAATGAAAACAAGGATCAAACTGACTCCAGCAGGACTGCGTACTGGAAGCTGTCAAAGCAAATGAGTATTTACTCACCGGCACGAGCAGAAAAAGAACAGAGAGAATGAAGAGAACTGTCCCAGTGTGATTTTTACCTGACAAAATGAAAGGCCAAGGTTGGGTGGTAATGGGATAGGTTGTCAATATGAAGCGGTGGTTTGTTAAACAGTGGCTGAACACAACTCTGCTGGGCTATCATTTGTCTCTTTGTGACAAAAGCATTGGCGGCGATCTCTTTGGGGCAGGGACGGGATTGCCCTTTTGGGCTGTGTATGTACAGCATCTAGCACAGGGGTGGGCAAACGTTTTGGCCCGAGGGCCACATCTGGGGATAGAAATTGTATGGCAGGCCATGAATGCTCACAAAATTGGGGTTGGGGGGTGGGAGGGGGTGAGGGCTCTGGTTGGGGGTGCGGGCTTTGAGGTGGGGCCAGAAATGAGGAGTTCAGGGTGCGGGAGGATGCTCCAGGGTGGGGCGGAGGAGTGAGGTGCGGGGACAGGGGGTGAGGGCTCTGGCTGAGGATGCAGGCTCTGGGGTGGGGCTGGGGATGAGGAGTTGGGGTGTAGGAGGATGCTCCAGGCTGGGAACGAGGGGTTTGGAGGGTGGGAGGGGGATCAGGGCTGGGGCAGGGGGTTGGAGTGCAGGGAGAGGCTCAGGGGTGCAGGCTCTGGGCGGCGCTTACCTTAAGTGACTCCCAGAAGCAGTGGCATGTCCCCTCTCCAGATCTACGTGGAGGCGCAGCCAGGCGACTCTGTACACTGCCCTGTCCGCAGGTACCGCCACTGCAGCTCCCATTGGCTGAGGTTCCCAGCCAATGGGAGCTGCAAGGGAAGTGCTTGGGGTGGGGGCAGCATGCAGAGCAGAGCCCCCTGGCTGCCTCTATGCATAGGAACCGGAGGGGGGCCATGCCGTTGCTTCGAGGCCAGATCCAGCCCACGGGCCAACCTCTGATCTAGTACAATGGAGTCTTAGGCACTGACACAGCTGATGCATTCAATTAATGGTTCTCAACCTTTCCCGACTACTGTACCCCTTTTAGGAGGCTGAAGCTGAGCACCACTGCCTGGGGCTGAAACATGTAACTTAGCTTTGTGGGGCCCCATGAGGCATGGGGCCCTGGGCAATTGCCCTGCTTGCCACCTTCTAACTCTGGCCTGCACATGCAACCCACCTCCAACCTGTCCTGCAACCCCTCTGGGGGTTCTGACCCTCAAGGTGAGAAAAAGTGACCTCGATGAGTTAAGTATCCTCTTTTGTTTTGTTTTGTTGGGGGCGAGGGGGGACACAAATCAATTTCAGTCTGCAAATAAAAATCAAAACCTTGGTCCATAAAAGGATCAAACACAGAATGACTGTTTCTTTGAAAATAGTCTTATGGCCTCTGATTAACTATAGCAAGAAGACAATGCAGCTACACTTAAGAGATGTTATAACCAACCCTTGACTATGTCTTTGTTATCGTTCTGGGCATTACCCATAGATGAATACAGAGAGTCCCAAGCATTTTACTTCCATATTTTCCATTATCCTATGAATGGCCAAATGAAGGTAGAAATCTTACGGTTCAAAGTTTACAAAATACAGGACCGATTCTGCATTCTACGAGCCCCCTCAAATCCTGCTAAAGTCAATGGGAGATTTGGGTGTACAAAGAATGCAGGATTGAGTCCTGAAAGTTGGCAACCAAATTGCGAGCTAGAAGTCTGCCCCCCACTTGCTTTCACACACAGTACAAAGAAAGGAGTCTAGTCCAGTTACTCAGGGAGCAGGAATTCTTGCTTGGGGGTGGAGCAAAATGTGCGTACAAGTGGCAGATTTCATAACTTTGGCTTTGGTATCTCACCTCTTGTACTATAGGTATGTTCCTATAATCAAGAGACCACTCTCTGGGCCATTTTATTTGTAGTGTGGGAGTGCTGTTCCCACACATCTTGCGCTCTCACCTGTCTCGAGAAACTGGCAACAATCATCTTTTTAATGCCAGCACTCCCTTATATAAAGTTGCTTAAGGGCATATGGTTCCCAGTGCCAATAACTATTCCAGTAAAAGAGAGACAAGGTGAGAAATGAAAGATATTACCTCACCCACTTTGTCTTTCTAATATCCTGGGACTGTCTTCCAGTAAAATGCTAGCTTGTGAGATCTGAGAGTGAGTATGCATGATTGTGTGAAAAAATATGTGCTAATGTGCAGGGGTGCGCAGTTTTCTGTAATTGAATGCGAGTGCAACTTTGTATGGGTAGGGGCATGCGTGTGCAGGTAGGAGGTGTGTCTGTATGCACAGAAAACAGGTATGGGAGAGAGTGTGCAGACAGCAGGTCTGAGTTTGTCTGTGCAGATACAACAGGGTTTGGGGGTAGGGTAGTTGTGTGTATGTGTATCCAGACAGCAGGTGTGTGTCTGTGCATGTGCAGACAGCAGGTGTGTTTATGTCTATGCCTGTGGACAGCAAGGGTGGTGGGTGGGAGTGTACAGACAGCAGATAGGGTGTGTGGGTGTGTACAAACAGAAGGCATGTGTATCTGGTGGTACAGAAAGCAGGTGCAGGAGTGTGCATGCACAGATAGCTCATGAGTTGTGACTCTTTCACAAGCCTGGAAGGGCATGGGTCAGATTCACAGATCTTTAGTCAAGACTTTCTTAGAGTGTCCGGAACTTCTTGAGGAGTGAATGCACTGCACTCTGAGAATGCAGGTGAGCTGTGGGTTGATGCATGCCGATGAGACAAATCCAGGTTGTTTGTGAAGCCTTCACAAGTCTGCATGATCTTTAGAGTGCAGTCTGATGATAGTCCTTCGCAGCACTTGGTGCTGGGTTCTGTGGTGGGTTGTGGGAGCTCAGAGTTGATGAAGTGGTTTACCCCTCTGAATAATTATTTGAAATCAATGTGAACTTTGCCATTGACTTCAGTCAGGCTTCAGATCAAGATACAGGCTTTATTGACTGTTTTATGTGTTATGCTATTAAACATATAGCTATCTTCCGGGTCCTCTTGTGTAGATGTTCCTATGTATGATTCCCAAGTATTTTGAAGAAGTTCCATTTAATTTTAACAATGAACATGATTTTCTAGTGATGTCTTAAGAAGTTGATCAGATTTATATTAAACATCAGCAATACAGTAACTTTCACATTTGACCTACATTGCAATATTGCTAGAGAAAGTAAAATAAAGCTTACTATGATTCAGTAGTGGATTTTGGTAAATATAGTTGTACATCACCAAAAGTTTGACCTGGTTAATAAATACTCATACTATAGGCCAGCTTAACTGTAAATTGCATATAAGGGGCAACACCAGACCAGAAGACATTGTATGCTGGGAATAAAAAGAACAGGAAACATCACAAACTTCCAGTAAGGATTTCAACATCAGTTGCATGAAAAAAATCTGCTGAGGTTAATAACTATATTTTGTTTTGTTTGTTAACAGAGACATTTTTGGTAGTAAGTGTAATTGTTCCCATTTCTATGACTTTGTCTGAAGACATTAGAACACCCAAGCTGCAGCCCACACAATCAGAACCCATGGAGCATTTGTCATCTCCGCAGTGGAGAAGGATTTCAGCTCCTTCAGTCTCTAAAGTCATCAGAGTTGGTGGCTTGACCTTTTCCAAGCTGAGATGCCATCCACAATAAAGACTGCAAGGCCCAGCCCTTATTTAGACAGTTTTAGTCCCTTTCACTACTTGGGATTTGTCACACACCTCCCCCCCCCCACCCGGAAAGGACAGCACCCAACAGGACCGAGCCATGTTTCCATTGTTTGGGGACCACAGGCTGATCGGTATTACTGCCCTGTTGCTGGGCAGAAGGTGTGGTAACATTGTTGCTTTTATGCACCACACCAGCACACAGAGGAGGCCAATAACACTTCATTATGAAACATGGGATTAGCTACTTAAGTGTGGAGGCTTATGATGGGGTGCTCACCCCATTCTAGCCCAGGAGGGGTTAATATGCCTGTGACATAGCAGGGTAAAATCCAGATCAGTCGAGGGGTGGGACTGTGTCACCCCTGCCTTGTAACCTGGGGGGTCATGCAATGCTTTGCTGCTGTAGCCTCCAACCTGGACTGCTTACAAACAACCACCAGCACACAGGTCACTCCCAGACGTGTTTGTGTAACTGCAGCCTGCCAGTCACACTCTGGCTCTCATCAGCCTGGGTTAAATGCAGGGTGACCCCAACACACTCCCAGTCCTGGATTTTCTCCCAGAAATGTATATCTTGTATTGCCCAGCCCTCTCCTGGACAGTCCAAGTATATTAAATCCATTATTCCTTTAAGGGAATAATATATACTAGCCTGTTATCCTAAATAGAGTTATCCAGACACCTTAATTTAAACACACTGGATTAGATAAAACAATGAAAGAAGTTTATTAACTACATAGAGAGAGATTGTAAGTGAGTGCAAATAATGAGGCATAAAAGTTAGAAATGGTTACAAGAAAAATAAAGATAAAACACTTTCTAGTGCCTAATTTAACAAACTGTATTAGATTCAAGCAAAGTCTCTCAACACATGCTTTCAGCAAGATTTCTGACCAAAGTCTTCAGGTCACGAACCTCTCCCCCAGAGTCCAAAACCTGTCTCCTTTGTCTTATCAGGTGCAGAGAATGCAATGGGGTGGGGGTGGGAAAGGAGGCCTTGGGTGTTTTATCTCCTTTTCATAGTTCCAGTGCCCATTTTGAAAAAAAATGTCCAGCTGAGAACCAGAAGACAAAGATCTATGTCGAAGGTTTTTTTCACCTGTTTGAGCTTCCTGTGTTTTCCCTTCCTGCTTGATGACTCTGTTTACTGCTTAAATGCAAATTAAGGCAAGCCCACATTCCTTTGATTAGGACAGACCTGTTTACCGACTTCTGCCTGAGCATGGCTGTGGAGTTTGGAACATGTGTTAATAGCATCCTACAGGGGAATCTTAACTTGACATTATTTGTTGCCACACATATTTTATCAGGACAACACTGAGTAGCAAATTATGAGATTTCAAATGATATCTTACAAAGTGTACCGTGTACAAATATTATTACAATAGTGTGTACGGTGTGAATATAGGGGTGTATTTTGTCAAAATAGGCAAGAGGGGCCAGTTAGCCAGAGGCTGCACCTGGAGGGGAGCTAGGATGCAATGAAGCTTAATTGGGGATAAAGCTCATCTGGACAGAAACAGGTGGGGCTTCTGGAAAGCCAGGGAGCTGGCAACAGAGAGAGGGCTTGTAGTCATACTCCCTGATACAAGGGGGAAGAGCAGGAGCCAGTAATAAGTAGTATAAGACGCAGTCCAGAGAACAGTAAGGGCTGGGAGAGTAAAGCCCTGAGTTGCTAGGTTGATGGTCCCTGTACTCGATCCCGGTGTAGAAGGTGGGCCCGGGTTCCCCTACGAGCCACTGCAGGAAGGGTACTCTAGGAGCAGCTACAGTTGCCCACTTTCTAATTGCACAAAACTGAACACCCTAGCCCTGCCCCTTCCCTGAGGCCATGCCCCCTGCTCATTACATTTCCCCTCCCTTGGTGGCTCGCTCTCCCCCACCCTCATTCACTTTCACTGGGCTGGGGCAGGGGGTTGGGGTATGGGAGGGGGTGAGGGCTCCAGATGGGGGTGCGGGCTCTAGGGTGGGGCCAGGGATGAGGAGTTGCGGTGTAGGAGGGAGATCCAGGCTGGGGGGTGGGGCAGAGGGGTTCAGGGTGTGGGAGGAGGATCTGGGCTGGGGCAGGGGTTGGGGTGCAAGGGGAAGTGAGGGCTCCATCTGGGGGTGCAGGCTCTGGGGTGGGGCCAGGGATGAGGGATTTGGGTTGCAGGAGGGAGCTTTGGGTTTGGGGTGGCTCAGGGCTGGGGCAGGGGGTTGGGGTTTGGGGTTACCTCAGGTGGCTCCCGGACAGCAGCACAGTGGGAGGGGCTAAGGCAGGCTTCCTGCTTGTACTGACTCTGCACTGTGTCCTGGAAGCAGCCAGCAGAACAGGTCCAGCTCCTAGGCAGAGGCACGAGAGGCCGCAGGCAGCTCTGCACGCGCTGCTCTCGCCTGCAGGCACCGCCCCCTCAGCTCCCATTGGCTGTGGTTCCTGGCCAATGGGAGTGCAGAGCCGGTGCTCAGGGTGGGAGCAGCACACGGAGTCCAGTGGCCCCCCCTGTGTAGGAGCTGGACCTGCTGGCCACTGCCGGAGCCAGGACAGGTAGGGACTAGCCTGTCTTAGCGCCGCAGCACCGCTGACTGCTGCCAGGGTCCCTTTTTGACTGGGTGTTCCAGTTGAAAACTGGACACCTGTTCAGCCTAGGAGCAGCCTATTTGGAGACTGCTGGGGACAGTTTGGAAGGAGACTTTAATAATACCCTGGAAGGGGGGAGGGATCTTTAATGTGACTTGACCAGAAAGCTAAACCATGAAGTGGAAAGTTTGAAGGCTGCTTCCCCAAGGGCCCTGATTTGCAAGGCTCTTAAGCACATACCTAACTTTAAGCGTGTGAGTAGCTGAAGTCAATGAGACTGTTCACATGCTTAAAGTTAGGCAAATGCTGATGTACCTTGATAAAGGAAGGCCACAGTGAGCTGCTGCTTCAGCTGGGAAGCAGGAGAGCTGACTGCTGCTGGAGAGATGGAAATGCTGCCAGGGTGGAAGAGCTGTGTTGGAGAAAGGCAGAAGAGGATGATCAAAATGAGGCTGCTGCTGTTTCCCCTCCCCCCTGGGCTGGCTCATTCTCAAGACTAGAGAGTTGCAACACTCCAGGAAGACTGCAGCAGGCACTAGGGCCTATCAGCGTTCACTGACCTCACCACTGCTTCAATTCCATCAGCTCATAGAATCATAGAATCATAGAATCATAGAAGATTAGGGTTGGAAGAGACCTCAGGAGGACATCTAGTCCAACCCCCTGCTCAAAGCAGGACCAACACCAACTAAATCATTCCAACTAGGGCTTTGTAAAGCCGGGCCTTAAAAACCTATAAGGTTGGAGATTCCACTACCTCCCTAGGTAACCCATTTCAGTGCTTCACCACCCTCCTAGTGAAATAGTCTTTCCTAATATCCAACCTAGGCCACTGTAACTTGAGACCTTTGCTCCTTGTTCTGTCATCTGCCACCACTGAAAACAGCTGAGCTCCATCCTCTTTGGAACCCCCCTTCAGGTAGTTGAAGGCTGCTATCAAATCCCCCCTCACTCTTCTCTTCTGCAGACTAAACAAGCCCAGTTCCCTCAGCCTTTCCTCGTAAGTCATGTGCCCCAGCCCCCTAATCATTTTCATTGCCCTCCACTGGACTCTTTCCATTTTGTCCACACCCTTTCTGTAGTTGGGGGCCCAAAACTAGATGCAATACTCCACGTATGGCCTCACCAGTGCCGAATAGAGGGGAATAATCACTTCCCTCGATCTGCCAGCAATGCTCCTACTAATGCAGCCCAATATGCCATTAGCCTTCTTGGCAACAAGGGCACACTATTGACTCATATCCAGCTTCTCATCCACTGTAATCCCCAGGTCCTTTTCTGCAGAACTGTTGCTTAGCCAGTTGGTCCCCAGCCTGTAGCAGTGCATGGGATTCTTCCATCCTAAGTGCAGGACTCTGCACTTGTCCTTGTTGAACCTCATCAGATTTCCTTTGGCCCAATCCTCCAATTTGTCTAGGTCCCTCTGTATCCTATCCCTACACTCCAGTGTATCTACCTCTCCCCCTAGTTTAGTGTCATCCGCGAACTTGCTGAGGGTGCAAGCTATCCCATCATACAAATCATTAATAAAGATGTTGAACAAAACCAGCCCCAGGACCAAACCCTGGGGTACTCCGCTCCAACTAAACATCGAGCCGTTGATCACTACCTGTTGAGCTTGACTATCTAGCCAGCTTTCTATCCACCTTATAGTCCATTCATCCAAGCCATACTTTTTTAATTTGCTGGAAAGAATACTGTGGGAGACCATATCAAAAGCTTTGCTAAAGTCAAGATATACCACGTCCACCACTTTCCCCATATCCACAGAGCCAGTTATCTCATCAGAAGGCTATCAGGTTGGTCAGGCATGACTTGCCCTTGGTCTTTCCTTTTCTCACAAAAGCTGGGGCTGCTCAAGTTCCTGGCTCTGCTTGTCGTTAAGTGCTTCCCATTTTGGTATTTCAGAATCCCTGACCAACCCCAGCAGTCCTTCTCCATGCCAGGCATTAGCTGCTGGTTCCAGTCCCCCTCCTGACTCTTTGTCCTACAAGCTGAACCCAGCACCAGTGTTTCTGCTTCCTTAGCTTTCCTCAAGCACACCATCCCTCCCACTTGGAGCATCAGCTCCTCCTGTTCTTCACTCCCTCTCCCCAGCAGCTATGAGCAGAGCCCTGGCCATGCATGCCAGGGTTTTTAGGTTCTGCACAGATCTTCCCTGAGGGGGGAAGTTCAGCACGTGAAGAGGAAAGTGCAGAGATATCCCTGCCTCTTTTTTCCCATGGGCCATTCCAGTCTGTCTGGCCAGGGGGAGATTTTGGGCTTTTGAAGGGGAACAATACTAAATATCGTTACAGTTTGAGCTGGCTCTGAGTTTTGACGTTGGGATCCAATGCTGATAAATGCAAAGTAATGCACATTGGAAAACCTAATCCCAACTATACATATAAAATGGTGGAGTCTAAATTAGCTGTTACCACTCACAAAAGAGATCTTGGAGTCACTGTGGATAGTTCTCTAAAAACATTCACTCAATGTGCAGCGGCAGTCAAAAAAGAAAACAGAATGTTGGGAATCAGTAAGAAAGGGATAGATAATAGGACAGAAAATATCATGTTGCCTCTATAGAAATCCATGGTATGCCCATATCTTGAATACTGTGTGCAGATCTGGTCACCCCATCTCAAAAAAACATATATTGGAATTGGAAAAGGTACAGAGAAGGGCAACAAAAGTGATTACGAGTATGGAACAGCTTCCACATGGGTATTGCTTAATAAGACTGGGACTTTTCAGCTTGGAAAAGAGACGACTAAGGGAGGATATGATAGAGGTCTATACAATCATGACTGGTGTGGAGAAAGTAAAAAAGGAAGTGTTATTTACTCCTTATAACACAAGAACTAGGGGTCACCAAATGAAATTAATATGCAGCAGATTTAAAACAAACAAAAGGAAGTATTTCTTCATACAACACACAGTCAATCTATGGAACTCTTTGCCAGAGGATGTTGAGAAGGCCAAGACTATAACAGGGTTCAAAAAAGAACTAGATAAGTTCATGGAGGATAGGTCCATCAATGGCTATTAGCCGGGATTGGCAGGGATGGTGTCCCTAGTCTTTGTTTGCCAGAAGCTGGGAATGGGCAATGGGATTGATTGTTCGATGGTTGCCTGTTCTGTTCATTTCCCCAGGGGCACCTGGCATTGGCCCATTGGTCGGAAGAGAGGATACTGGGCTAGATGGACCTTTGGTCTTACCCAGTATGGCTGTTCTTATGTTTCTGAATCTGAGCCTTCCCAAATGTCAGGTGTGTCTGGCTTATTGCAGAGGCAAGCCTGAGGGCTTGTCTACATGGTCAGATAGTGCACGACAAGCTGTGGTGTGAATGTACAGTATACTAGCTAGCCTCACACTATCTGCCCCTGTGGACCCTGCTGCGATGCACTAAAAGTTTTGTAGTGTGTGTTGACCTACTCCTGTTTGAAACAGCTGGACGTAAAAACACACTATGGAACTTCTAGTGCATGGCAGCAGGGTCTGCTGGACCAATTTGTACATGCCACACTAGCGCGCTCTATATTTACAATAAAGCTTTCTGCACACAAACTGTCCATGTAGACAAGCCCCGTGTCACAACTCTTGGAATCAGATATGGATCTGAATTTGAAAGCCCCTAAACACAGGTGTGGAGTTTGATTGCAGCAACCCAGTTTTGGCACTTCCCTCAGGGAACTATATTTGAAAGAAATATGTCAGTCACAAGACCGGACTGACCATTCCTTTGTGAATTCATAATACCTGATGAGGGGAAAGGTTTTCTCTACTGCGAATAGCATGCAGGATATTTGAAGAATAGGAAATGTCTGCCCTGTTCCTTTCCACAATAATAATGATGCCTTACATGTCTATAGCACCTTTTCTCCATGGATCTCAAAACACAATATAAATATTAATGAATGAAGCCTCACAACACCCTGGGACACGGATAACATCAAGGCAGCGGCAAAACTGGGATTGTCATTCAGGACTTTGTCAACCAGTGTAGGCTTGTTCATGTTTTTCATGGCATACAAGCAGAGAAGTTAGATTAAAAAAAATCATCAAATCTTCTTGTGGGAAGGGTACAATGTAACACAACTTTATTTCATAGAGTTCAGTACGATAACACACAAGAACCCCAAAACAAAGGGATCTTTGATAGGATAACGAGCCTTGTGGATAAGGGAGAGGCGGTGGATGTGGTATACCTAGCCTTTAGTAAGGCATTTGATACGGTCTCGCATGATATTCTTATCAATAAACTAGGCAAATACAATTTAGATGGGGCTATTATAAGGTGGGTGCATAACTGGCTGGATAACCGTACTCAGAGAGCAGTTATTAATGGTTCCCAATCCTGCTGGAAAGGTATAACAAGTGGAGTTCCTCCGGGGTCTGTTTTGGGACTGGCTCTGTTCAATATCTTTATCAACGACTTAGATGTTGGCATAGAAAGTACGCTTATTAAGTTTGCAGATGATACCAAACTGGGAGGGATTGCAACTGCTTTGGAGGACAGGGTCATAATTCAAAATGATCTGGACAAATTGGAGAAATGGTCTGAGGTAAACAGGATGAAGTTTAACAAAGACAAATGCAAAGTGCTCCACTTAGGAAGGAAAAATCAGTTTCACACATACAGAATGGGAAGAGACTGTCTAGGAAGGAGTATGGCAGAAAGGGATCTAGGGGTTATAGTAGACCACAAGCTAAATATAAGTCAACAGTGTGATGCTGTTGCAAAAAAAGCAAACATGATTCTGGGATGCATTAACAGGTGTGTTGTGAGCAAGACACGAGAAGTCATTCTTCCGCTCTACTCTGCGCTGGTTAGGCCTCAACTGGAGTATTGTGTCCAGTTCTGGGTACCGCATTTCAAGAAAGATGTGGAGAAATTGGAGAGGGTCCAGAGAAGAGCAACAAGAATGATTAAAGGTCTTGAGAATATGACTTATGAAGGAAGGCTGAATGAATTGGGTTTGTTTAGTTTGGAAAAGAGAAGACTGAGAGGGGACATGATAGCAGTTTTCAGGTATCTAAAAGGGTGTCATAAGGAGGAGGTAGAAAACTTGTTCACCTTAGCCTCTAAGGATAGAACAAGAAGCAATGGGCTTAAACTGCAGCAAGGGAGGTTTAGGTTGGACATTAGGAAAAAGTTCCTAACTGTCAGGGTGTTTAAATACTGGAACAAATTGCCTAGGGAGGTTGTGGAATCTCCATCTCTGGAGATATTTAAGAGTAGGTTAGATAAATGTCTATCAGGGATGGTCTAGACAGTATTTGGTCCTGCCATGAGGGCAGGGGACTGGACTCGATGACCTCTCGAGGTCCCTTCCAGTCCTAGAATCTATGAATCTATGAAAAAAATAGGCTGTGAGGCACAACTCAACCCATCTTGAATTAAGAACACTTTCTTACAGTGCCCACTAGCCTGCAAGCAGGACCAGGAACCATCCTCCAAACTCTTAACGTGATAGTTTGCAATTCCAACATCGTTCTCAATACACCACAGTTCAGAGGTGACAGCCTCTATACCATTTGTTCTGCTTCATAGTGCATTGAAATTTGAGTCAGGCCCCAGAAAGTAATGGGATATAAAAAAATACATTTTGGGTGCTTTTGATGTGGCTTCTGGGCCGTTAGGGGTGCACCTGCTTCACGTTTACCAGCTTTTCTTCGCAACCACAAGGGCTAGAAACCCACTCCTTTTTTTTTTAAATGAAAGCTGAGATTCTCATGAACAAGGCTGAATGCCATTGCAATGTCGTTCTGCACCATTGATGGTAACCCCCCCCCCCCAAGTCTGATCCACCCTACAGCTTCCTCTGTTGTTACATTATCGCTCTGCAGTTTACTAGTGTAGAGAAGACTGAAGTGGGAGGGCTGCAGCTGCACAAATGCAATTAGACCTTCCTGTGCAATCCCATAATTCTCCAGCCCACCCCTCGGAGACAGCTTGTCCTGTTCTGAATATTGGCTCAAGCCACTCATTTCTCAGCTGCATATAGGCTGAGACAGCTCCTGGTTCTGTCCAGTCCCCACATCCTTCCTGAGAACTCAACTCCTAGAGAAGAAAAGAATGACACAAAAGGCGAATGCCAAATACAGCTTTATTAAACAATAGAACATGCTTAGGGAATGTTGCCAAAAAAATTGATGTCATCTCAGATCCAATAGCTCTGGTGGTAGCCCTCAGGCAGTTCTAGCACAGTTCAGGCTCTAGCAACTTGCTGCATTGTTATCAGTTAAAACTGCATGCACAGAATAGGTTTTTTAATCACCCACTACTTTTATCTGAAAGAAATGTTTCCCCAAAGAAAAAGAGGCCATGACACATGTCCCCAGTGATGACCATGTCCCTCACAAGTTTCAAACTTCAGCAGTTTTTTTTTCTTGTAACCTATGCAAAAAAGTGTGCCTAGAATTTCCTGCAGAATGAGTAAAAATGCATTTCCTCCCATTTTCCTAGACTGAAATAAATGGCTGGCAATATTTTACTCACATTTAAAAAACCAAACAAACTATAAGGTTTGAGCGCAGACTAAGCATGGAAAACTGTATTCCCAAAGGAAAAAGATGTGATTGAGTGAAAACGTCAGATTATAATAGAAATTATTTTGCAGCTACAACTAACTCATCACATTGAATTTCTTGAGATTCTCTTGTGCTGGCCTGTGGTACTGTGCTGATTTCATGTCGTTGTGTGACAGATTTTTGTTACCAATCTGCCTGGAGTGTCAGGTGATCAGGCGACGCCGCAGAATCGTTTGGGGAGGAGATGATGTAACACACCAAGTGTTTAAATTTTAAAGCTTTATTAATAAAACAATAAAATACAGCAGAGAGTGCAGGGAATGCTCCTACATCACTCAGGGGAAGAAAGAAAGCATTAGATCCCCAAGCCCTAACCCACTTTTATACTCACACACGCACTACCCAAAACTGGCCAGGCATGGGTGTAACGTAAGAAGAAGAGGGGGAGGGGTGGACGGGAGTTCTTGCCCTGGGCCCAGGTCGTCCGGGGAATCTGCTGTAATCTCCTAATTGCTCCAGCTCTCGGGAGGATTTTTAAGTCCTGGGTTCCTTTGGGGGTGTCATTGTCCAGGGCCCTCTGTGCCTGGTGCTCTGTGTACCAGTTCAAACCGGCCTTCCATGGCTTCCTCGGTTTTCAAAAACATCCCAGCTTCCGAGACTTTGTTTTCCCTTCTGTTGGCCTTCACTGTCGCCGTCTCATTCACTCTCACTGTTCTCGCTGCTATCTCTGCAGCTCTTCGTCTCAGTGTATTTTTTTCTTTTCTCATGGCTGGCTGAAAACTGGGAGAGTTAAACGCAGTTGCAGATTTCTCATCTCGCGTCGTGACCTTGGATTGGGGCCAGCGTCTTATCTTCGGATTGAGCTTGCTAGCTGCAGTGTTGAGTTAACCCGTTCTCGGCTCTTATTCTTTCTCCCCGCCTCGGCCTCTGCAAAGGAAACTTCCACTCTCCACTCACACACTTTTGACCCTCCCCAAAATGCTTTGCAATGCTTGCAACAGCGTTAGCCACATACAATGCTGATCTGCCTTCCCCGGGGACTCCCTGAGGGAGAAGGCTATTGGGGTGTGACAGTGGTGCTGGGCAAATGTAACTAAGGCTCTAGAGCAGAGGTTCTCCAGCTTTTTAATTTGGCAGATCATTTCAGGGAAGATGCCCACTTTCAGTCTCCCATCCCTGACCTTCTGCACCTGGTCTCCCAATAGTCCGTGTTATACATCCACTCTCCCACCTACCTTCTGTCGCAGCCTTTGCCACCACATTCTTTGGTAGCTCATGGTGGAACCATTGACCCCAGTCTGGGATGCATTGCTCCAGAAACCTCCAGCAGCTTATTTCTCATCAAATGTACAAAGGTTTCTTCCCCCTTCCTGGATGAAACCAGGCATGTGAGTGCTTGCATGAAGGAGAGATGTGAGATTTACTCTGGGAATGGATCCTTCTGTTCTAATGTGTGCCATTTACTGATCTCCTTCCTCTATGAAGAATAGGCGGCACAGTTCTGGTATTAGCAGCACATTTCACTGTGAATGGTGGAAGCTCTGACCCCAGTAGCCAGTCAGCAACACTGCAGTCACAATCTGGCTTCCAGCAACTATGGTTACTGCTTGTGTTGGGGTCACCCTGCACTCCCAAATTCTTCCCCAAAATCTGTGTTCTGCACTGTCCAGCCTTCTCCAGAGCAGTTAGGATATTAGAGGTTGGTTGCCCCTGTAAGGGGTCAATATACAACAGTTTGCTACTTTAACTGGAGTTACCAAACAGTTCAGTTTAAACACAACCCTGGATTAGTTTTGATTAAAGAATAAAACAAGTTTAACTACAAAGAGAGAGAGTTTAAGTGAGTACCAGTATAAGGTATTAAAGTCAGAAATGGTTACAAGACAAATAAAGATAGAACACTTTCTAGTAACTAAAACTTGACAATCTAGACTTGGTTCAAGGTAAAATTCTTACCACACGATTTCAGGAACAGGTCTGACCAAATTCTCAAGTCAGGATCTGCCCTCAAAGTCCAAAGGGCTGGTTTCTTTGTCTTCTTAGGTGAATGAGCAAGAGACAGAGAGAGGGAGAGCTAGAAAGAGAATTGTTTCACCCCTCACTTTTATAGTTGAGTCACTCTTTGAAATGTATCAGAGGGGTAGCCGTGTTAGTCTGAATCTGTAAAAACCAACAGAGGGTCCTGTGGCACCTTTAAGACTAACAGAAGTATTGGGAGCATAAGCTTTCGTGGATAAGAACCTCACTTCTTCAGATGCTGGGCGACAGGGGATGGATCACTTGATGATTACCTGTTCTGTTCATTCCCTCTGGGGCACCTGGCACTGGCCACTGTTGGCAGACAGGATAGTGGGCTACATGGACCTTTGGTCTTACCCAGTATGGCCATTCTTATGTTCTTATGTAGGAGATGCCATGTTTCCATCCTCACAGCAGGAAGGAACTTTATCTAGAGGTAAATCTCAGGGAAATACATTTCAAAGAAACAGAGGGTCCTGTGGCACCTTTAAGACTAATAGAAGTGATTAGATGCATCTGAAGAAGTGAGGTTCTTACCCACGAAAGCTTATGCTCCCAATACTTCTATTAGTCTTAAAGGTGCCACAGGACCCTCTGTTTCTTTGAAATGTATTTCCCTGAGATTTACCTCTAGATAAAGTTCCTTCCTGCTGTGAGGATGGAAACATGGCATCTCCTACATAAGAACATAAGAA